>NC_056725.1:1613101358-1613233858 GCF_019279795.1 Protopterus annectens
ATGTTGATAAAACATTTTCTTATGTGGTATGTTGTGGTCTATAAGCATTTTAGTTTTGCTTTATTGAGATCGTAAATCATCTTGCATAGTTCATTTTCCTTTAGAATTTTAAGTTCAGCAAACTGAACAGAAATCATTCTAATGTTTAAATTAATAATGACATAATTTGGTTTAACATATAACTTATGTCTTTTCTCTGTATTAAGTAACTCTTGACATTGTCTCAGGGTATGGCGAGGGCAATAGCTCCCTTATTAATAAGTTACATAAATTGTGTCTGAAATCTGAATCACATTAAATTTATTTTAGCTGGATAAAACAAGAGTCAGTCTATTACTATATAATGGCCTTGTTGAAGAAATTTCTGGAAAATGATGTATTTTACTATGGATTTTAGATGATGCCTACAGAAAAGGTATGTCAGTCTTACTCTCAAAACAATGCAAATTAAACAGAAACTTTTATAGATGATTATTAAATTAAATATTTGTTTTAAATCAAAGAAGGCCATTTATCTTGCCCTCTTGCAGTAGTTTCCCATGGGTTAAAAAGTTGATAGTCCTTCATGATGACAAAGAATACAAATAGAATTGCCAGCTGGCATTAAATTGATTTTGTATTGTTGGTAAGAGCATACAGAAGAAACTATCTATCCTCATATTAATTTCAAAATACAAGAAAATGTTAGCTAAGACATATGCATTTCACTAAATCTTACTAGAGCTTAGGTCAACCCTCCTTCTTTATCAAGAAAAATGTAGTGATAATTTCTGATCTCAAATTCATTGTTCTGTATAAGATTGAAATTCCTTGTCACCTATCTAATTTATGTGAAGTTGTCAAAAACAATATAGTTGTCTGTTTAATATTAGGTGTTCTGAGAGAAACTGGTCAATTTTCAGGAGAAATGGGTAAGATCAGTTAAGATTAGCAAATATAATTAATAGCTTTAGACTCTTATCAGGGGGTGCTCCAAAGACCAAATTACCACTGTAACAGCTACAAACAAATGCAATCTGAGGGTCATGCTGCTCAGTGCTAGAAGTCTAATTCTCAAAATGCACTCACTCGAGGCACTCCTTAAAATGGAGAACATCGATATTTGTGCTGTAACAGAGACCTGGTTCAAGGCAGCAGAAAGCACCCCTGCACTAGCAGGCTATAACTCATTCCACAATTTTCGGCCCCAGAACTTGGACTGAAGATCCTGAGGTGGTGGTGTTTCCATATTCATAAAGGATGCGCACACCTCCAGACTGGTAGCCCAACATAATGCATCAGAGATACTTCAGGTGCAGCTAACACTGGGTAAGACTGAGATTCAGGTCATAGCTTGTTATAGGTCCCCAACCATGTCCCAAGACACTCACTCCATGTTCTTAAGCACCCTGGAGAATATTAGGGTCCAACCTAACACACTCATACTGAGCGACTTCAACTACTCCTCCATTAACTGGGAAAACTACTCATGTACCAATACACTTGCCCAATGTTTCCTGGAATTCATTAATTCCAGTGCCCTGGACCAGCTCGTTTTTACCCCACTAGAAGTAACAACATCCTTGACCTGGTCATTACTAACATGGGCGAACATTGCGCTACATCAATAGTCAGCTCCTTTCTGGTTATATCCGACCACAAACTAATCACCTTGGAAATCTACCCCCCACCCCCACTCCCACCCCCCGCAAAGGTAACCACCATGAAAAAGTTCTCCAAAGCTAACTTTGGGCTCCTAAGAACAGAGCTGGCTAACTTCATGGCACCAATGGAAATGGAGAATATTTGCATGACCACCAAATCATACACCAATGCACTGTATGAACATGTAGACAAATGCATGGATCTTGCCATACCCAATAAAACCAAGATGCTCTCCTCCAAAAAAACGAAGCCAATCTGGTGGTTCCCTGCCATAAACAAACTCTACAACAGAAGGAGGAAACTGATGCGAATAAGGTGAAGTCCCAAGATTGGAAATACTCCCTTATCAGTCTCAACAAAAAGTTGAGATCCCTCATCAAATCCTCTAAAGCTAGCTATGAAAATAGAATTACAGCAGATAGTAAAGACAACAACAAGGCCTTCTATAGTTATGTAAAGAACCTCCCCAGCAATACCCAGATTTGCTCTGAGCTACTGCACAATGGTACCTCCTATACCAAGCCAACACATATTGCCAGTATATTGGCCGACAGATTCAGTGCCAACGTTACCCCTCTCCCCCACCAAAGGACTGATCACAATGCCAGTAGATTGCCAGTCACCCAGTATTACTGCTGAACAGGTTAAAACAGCACTGTCTAAGGCCAAGAATACAGCTTCTTTGGGACCTGACAATATCCTCAGCTGTGTTGTACATGAACTACAGAGTGAACTGGCACCTCACCTGTGTGCCCTGTTCAATCACAGCCTCACCTCAGGCTTTGTCCCTACCGAATGGTGCACTGCTATAGTCATCCCTCTCCACAAAGGAGGAGTGACTACAGACCCTGGGAACTATCGCCCCATTAGCCTGGCAAGTCTGATATGCAAAGCTATGGAATCCATCATCATGGACCTAATAAGCAAGGATATAGGGAATCTCCAAACTCTGGATCCCACACAGTTTGGTTTTGTGAAGTGTAAATCATGCCTGCTCAACTTGGTCAACTTCTTTGAGTCAGTCACCAGAGCTGTGGATGAAGGCAAGGTGGTTTATACACCCTTCCTTGATCTAGCCAAGGCCTTTGATACCATTCCCCACTCAGGAATCATAGGAAAACTCACTAATCTAGGCATCAACCCATATATCACAAGGTGGGTTGCAAACTGGCTCACAGATAGAACCAACAGTGTGAAAGTAGCTGACTCCAAGTCAGACTACCGACCAGTCATGAGTGGAGTTCCACAGGGATCAGTTCTGGGTCCTCTCCTGTTTAGTATCCACTTCTCAGAAGTCCAGTCCAACACGAAGGGACTGTGGCTGACAAAGTTTGCAGACGATTGCAAGTTGGGAGCCATTATTAACTCCCCAAGTGATGTTGACATCCTACAGAAAGGCCTCCCTGAGACCAACAATTGGTGTCATAACCATGGCCTTAAGCTCAATGCCAAAAAATGTGTCATTGTCCCCTTTGGGAAAAACCCAGTTGCCATGAGCTACCACATCGATGTTTGTCCACTGAACACAGAAGGCGTTCTAAGAGATCTGAGAACACAGGTTGACAGTAACCTCTCTTTTGACCACCACACTGACACTGTTGTCAGAAAGTCCTTCTATATGGCACATCTCATTACTAAGGTTTTTGCATCCAGGAAGAAAGAGGTCATTGTCTGCCTCTACTCTTCCCTCATTAGGCCATTCATCAAGTGCAATGCCCCATTTAGCATGTACCTCACTAGATACCTGCAACAACTGGAGAGGTCGCAAAAGTACCTCCCAAAGAAGATTCTAGGCCTTAAACACTTGTCTATATGGACAGACTCAAAAAAACTATTTTCTGTCTCATATCACCTACTTAGAGGTGATCTCTGCTTGATTTATAAAGCCATGTCTGACCCAGCTCTGTTAGAAATGCTACATCTAAAGAAATCCCAATCTCTACACTACACATGCTCCAAATACCTCACCCTCATTAATACACTCAACAGAACTTGCTGGATGGACAGGATCATAACCCAGAGACTGTGCATGCTATGGAATATACTTCCCATACATGTCAAACAGAGCACCTCACTGGCCCTCTTCAAGAGGAATCTTGATGAGTGGATGGTAAATAGAAAATTCACCCCATGGATCACTCCAGTGGCTCTACTCTACAGAGGCACTGGAAACTAATGTCGGGTGGCACGATACCAGGGTAATCCTATGGGCTAGGCTTGTAAATGCTCCAGGGCCATTAGCCTAGTACATACCTATGAACCTATGAACCTATTAGCATTGTAGAAGTATAACAGCCCAGAGTATACTCCTGGGAACTATTCTGATTTAAACACAGATGCAGAATAAGAAATAAACAAATTTGGCATGAATGATATATATCTACAGATCAGTTGCAAACAAAACATTTGCATGCAACAGTCCAAAATTGTATTTCATAATGAAATACTCTTGTGGACTAGATTTTCAAACATGCCTTAGGCATTCAGATTCTATAAGATTCAGGAGCTGTAGGTAGGCATACTTGTTAAGGTGTTTACCTTACAGACACAAAGTGCAAGGTTTGAATTTCACATTGGGTAATTGGCTAAGCTTAAAATGGCCCACAAGGGCAGTTAGCCTAGCACTAATCTATGAACCTATATAAACATCTGTGAACCTATATTCATAGCCACATCAGATACATAAGCTTTTCTAAATTGCAAGAAATATCATGTAGCTTTCTGCTCTATGAAGAAATTAAAGAAAGTAAATATTGTCCAAAAATACATTTCTAACAAAAATGTTGACCATACTAATGTACTTTAGCTATGCATTCTAATGTAGGAGTGAAACACAAAGTCTGTCAGTAACACTTGTTGGTAGAGATACAGTTTGTATTTATCACACACATGACATGCATATCTGGTACGACATGACACAGAAGTAATTTCAAACTAAACTTAGCAGGTCTGAAAAAACAGACAGTGAAATGTCTTGACTTAGTATTATAAAAATGGGATAGATTTATACTTAACAGCACAAATTAGTGTAGATGCATAACTCTCGACATTAGCAAGTACAACTAAGAAAGCCTTGCAAACTTATATTCATCTTGCAAAACTAACTTTTTAATGATGCAGTTACTTTGAAGGATCAGCAGGTTGCACAACTAGCTGTTATTATTTTGGAATCCCTGACTGGTCTTCTTGAAATCACATAACTTCTGTGCCTTCTCCTATATGAACATTAATGTATCAGTAAGCCAAATAACAGTCATTGCTTGCTTATAATATTTTTTTAAATATAATATAGATAAGTGCCCTATCACAGTAAATCTATAATACATCTGGGAAGACATTATTTGTAGGGTATGCCATGTGTGTATTCAGCTGACACTTGTTTAGGATTTATTTTTACTTATTACTGAGTGACAACTCACAGATAGATAAACCTTTATTTTCTGCACCTAGTCACCATCCCAAAATTTCCTGTCTTCCCTGTATTGATTTAAAATTTGCCTAAAGGTGTTGCAGTATCGAATGGAAATCCACTAGACTGTCAGTTAGATGGGTATGCAGAACTTTACCATTCTTTTTAACAGCAAATAAAGAACCTTTGTGGACCCATTTTTTGTGTATTGGTGTCCAAGAGAGCAGTGTAGATAGGAAGCTGGATAAGTGCATTTGAATTATTTGAAAACTGGTTCATACATATCCATGCTAGACCCAGAAGCACTAAGAAAATTGTAGTATATCTTGCACATTTTTAACATGCTTACATGCTCATGAAATACTACACTGGTTATCAGATAATGTAAAATTAACTGAGGCAAAGATACTAATACGAGCAACATGGCCCCCACTCCGCTCCAGTATGCACTGCACAGAAAGATTCTAATGCAGGTACATCCTGTTTTCCTTCTCCATGACACCTTTGTACAAGGAAGATGAAAAGATGTGCTGTTCTTCACAAAACAAATAGAAACTCAAAATGAAATGAAATGCAGGCTTTACAACAGTGCTTATAACTTAAATGAACAACAAAACAAGTTCAAAGGTTATTTCCCTTTAGCACCTCCAAAGCACTAGGAGTAACAACTCTAAAGACAGCTAAGACTGTCAACAGCTTTCTGTCCAAATGAGGCAAACTCCACAGGTACAGCAGCATTCATCTGACCTTAATGATTAGTAGCTTCATTCTGCTAGAAATGGCTTCTTCCACTCAAAGATGCAATAGAAGCATCCCTTAGGAATCAATGTAGGGTTAGAAGTCAACACACACACACACACACACACACACACACACACACACACACACACACACACACACACACACACACACACACACACACACACACTCAAAAATACTAAAATGCAGCAGGTTTTACCATCTTATGACTTCCACTTTCCTGCTTTTAAAGTTTGTACCTGTTGTCCTCCACACACCCCTTTGTACAATTTTGGTTCATTCAGAGCCTTCCTAAATTCCCCACTCCTCTGTCTGGTGTTCATAAATGGGAAAGCAGCCACTGTGAACTCACTCACATTTATTTATTGATAAATACACATATATATATATATATATATATAAATAGATCTATCTATCTATCTAGTGTAATATTCTGAAAAAAAAAATTATTTATATTTTGCTGTAACAGCCCCCACACACACACACACACACACACACACACACACACACACGCACACACCCACACACATACACAGTTCTTTGTGCAGTTATTCAAGATAACTGATCCTGTCTCTACTCATGTTGTAATCTTGTCACCTGACAGGAAGTAGACTCATATAAATTACTGTAAGCACCAACAGTCCAGATACTACAAATGACTGCTCCCAAGAATACATCACAGACAATCCATAACAAAAGAAACAGAGAGAAGGAAGAGTATAGAAGTTGAATTCGCTCAGCAGCAGATGTGTGCAGAGGAGTGAAGCAGAGCAGAAATGAGAGCAGGTGCACACAATAAACTGATGGCAAATGATTTGGAACCACTGACACTTCTCCGTGAACACAGACTTATTTGTCTAAGAAATTTGCAAAAAAAGTATCACGCAATGATTTAAAGGAAAGAGTCAAAAGCAGCTGCTGAAGGGACAGAATATGTGATATGAAACTGATGATTGAAAGTGAGCTATCAGTTTGATAATTTGATAGAGATGTATTATGCATACCATTGGCCCATGAAATGTAATAATAGGATACATAAGCTACGTGACCAGATGTTATAAGTGAAGGCTGCACATAGTGAAACCGTCGGCTTTTACACCTTTGGTGCACGAGTGAGACAAAAAGTCCTTAAAAAGGCAGCAAAGTTGGAAACAGGAGGAAATCAGCCCTGCACACAGGTTATGTGTAGGAACAACTCGCTCACATGGATTTCATTTACAATGCTTATGATCCCAGTTATTCTCATTTAGGAAGAATATAATTATTGACAATGGGATGGATAAGGCCAATCTATAACCAAATGGTATAGGGTATTTTGAGCACAAAATGGGAAACTGGCTAGGCTTAAAATGGCATGCAAGGGCAGGTAGCCTAGTACTTACCTATGAGCCTATGAACCTATATGTGGAATGACATTTTGGAGCTTACTGTCACGGTACCTGGCTTTCACCCTTTATTCCACTGTGTAAGCAAAGTACAATTCCTTTGGTTATATCCCTCCTTCATAAAAGCAGTCCCATTAATGCAGTCACAAAGATACAAAAAAAACCCCTCTTCATATATATTGCAATGTGAAAGTCTTCATAGACATTCCAGTATGAAAGTACATTTTTTTCTTTCTCTCAGATCTTGTGACATATATTTGCATCCCATGTGTTAGAAGGGGTTCACTTCCGAATTTCGAAATACCAAAATCCTGAGGTTCAGAATATCGAACTGAGAACCTCGAGATCTTGGAATCTCAAAATTCTGAAACCCCACCCAACAAAGCAGTCAACAAAACACAAAACATGTCTTTGCAGGGAGGGAAGCCCCCCTGCATCACCCCCCACTACTTAAATATACCAACTTCAAGATCACACTACAGTAAGGAACAGGGAAATCTCTCATTCTGCGCTGTATGTCGATCTCTGTTCGGGATTTTGAAGTTTTAAAACTTCGATCATATGGTCTTCGATCATATGAATTTCAAACTTTTAAGCTTTGAAATTCTGAAGGAGACCCGTTAGAAGATCTAGAGTCTGTGTAATCTGATTTATAATGTGTAACAGAAAAAAAAGGGATCTGTCATTTGTAATCTGATTTATACAATATGTGTTATAATAACTAGAGTTTACGTAATTTGTATCCTTATTTTCTGCATGTCTTTTAGAATAAGTAGGGTCTGTGCAATTTGTCATTAAGAACTACTGTGTCCTGACTGATCACTATAATTGTAAAAAGATCATTTCAGCACAATGGTGACTTCTTCTTCTTCTTCTTTTGGCTGCTCCCGTTAGTGGTCGCCACACCAGATCAACTGTTTCCATTTCTTCCTGTCCTCTGCATCTTGCTCTGTCACACCAACCACCTGCATGTCCTCTCTCACCACATCCGTAAACCTTGCTTTCTTCTTTTCCTCTTACCTGGCGGCTTCATCCTTAGCATCTTTTTCCCAATATACTCTGCATCCCTCCTCAGCACATGTCCAAACCAACGTAATCTTGCCTCTCTGGCTTTGTCTCCAAACCTTCCAACCCGGGATGACCCTCTAATATACCTTTTATTAATCCTGTCCATCCTCGTCACACCCAGTGCAAATCTTAACATCTTCAACTCTGCCACATTAAGCTCTGACTCCTGCCTTTTTGTCAATGCCACTGTCTCCAACCCATATAACATAGCTGGTCTCACTACCCTCTTGTAGACCTTCCCTTTCACTCTTACTGGTACTCGTCTGTCACAAATCACTCCTGACACTCTTCTCCACCCACTCCATCCTGCCTGTACTCTGTTCTTCACTTTTCTTCCACACTCACCATTACTCTGAACTGTTGATCCCAAGTACTTAAACTCATTCACCTTCGCCACCTCTACTCCCTGCATCCTCACCATTCCTCTATCCTCCCTCTCATTCACACACATATATTCTGTCTTAGTCCTGCTGACCTTCATTCCTCTTCTCTCTAGAGCATATCTCCACCCCTCCAGGGTCTCCTCCACCTGTTCCCTACTCTCACTACAGATCACAATGTCATCTGCAAACATCATAGTCTATGAGGACTCCTGTCTGAACTCGTCTGTCAACCTGTCCATCACCATTGCAAATAAGAAAGGGCTCAGAGCTAATCCTTGATGTAATCCCACCTCCACCTTAAACGCATCTGTCACTCCCACCGCAGACCTCACCTCTGTCACACTACCCTTGTACATATCCTGTACCACTCTTACATACTTCTCTGACACTCCCGACTTCCTCATACAATACCACAACTCCTCTCTAGGCACCCTGTCATATGCTTTCTCTAAATCCACAAAGACACAGTGCAACTCCTACTGACCTTCTCTGTACTTCTCCATCAAAACTCTCAGAGCAAACATCGCATCTGTAGTGCTCTTTCCTGGCATGAAACCATACTGCTGATCACTAATCATCACCTCCCTTCTTAACCTAGCTTCCACTACTCTTTCCCATAACTTCATGCTGTGACTGATCAGTTTAATCCCTCTGTAGTTACTACAGCTCTGCACATCACCCTTATTCTTAAAAATTGGTACCAAAACACTTTTTCTCCATTCCTTAGGCATCCTCTCACTTTCCAAGATTTCATTAAGCAATCTAGTTAAAAACTCCACTGCCATTTCACCTAAACACCTCCTTGCTTCCACAGGTATGTCATCGGGACCAACAGCCTTTCCGTTCTTCATCCTCTTCATAGCTATACTTACTTCCTCCTTGTGATCCACTGCACTTCATGATTCACTATCCGCACATCATCCAACCTTCTCTCCCTCTCATTCTCTTAATTCATCAACCCCTCAAAGTACTCAACCAACCCTCTCTCCCTCTCATTCTCTTCATTCATCAACCCCTCAAAGTACTCTTTCCATCTGCTCAACACACTCTCCTTGCTTGTGAGTATGTTTCCCTCATTATCTTTTATCACCCTTACCTGCTGCACATCTTTACTAGCTCGGTCCCTCTGTCTAGCCAATCGGTACAGGTCCTTTTCTCCCTCCTTAGTGTCCAACCTTTTATACAACTCTTCATGCATCTTATCCTTAGCCTTCACCATCTCTCTCTTTGCCATGCACCTCATCTCCTTATACTCTTGTCTACTTTCTTCATTTCTTTGACAATCCCACTTCTTCTTCACCAACCTCTTCCTCTGTATACTCTCCTGTACTTCTTCATTCCACCACCAGGTCTCCTTGTCCTCCTTCCTCTTTCCAGATGTCACACCAAGCACCTTTCTAGCCATCTCTCTTACCAGCTCTGCTGTAGTTACCCAACTATTCGGTAACTTTTCACTGCCACCCAGTGCCTGTCTTAACTCTTCCCTGAACATCACCTCACAATTACCCTTTTTCAATTTCCACCATTTGATCCTTGGTGCTGCCCTCACACTCATCCTCCTCTTCTTGATCACCAATGTCATCCTACAAACCACCATCCTATGCTGCCTAACTACACTTTCCCCTGCCACCACTTTACAGTCTCCAATCTCCTTCAGATTGGCCCTTCTACATAAGATATAATCCACTTGTGTGCATCTTCCTCCACTCTTGTATGTCACCCTATGCTCCTCCCTCTTGTTAAAATACGTATTCATCACAGCCATGTACATCCTTTTCGCAAAATCCACTACCATCTGACCTTCTGCATTCCTTTGCTTAACACCATACCTACCCATCACTTCCTCATCCCCTCTGTTCCCTTCACCAACATGCCCATTGAAATCTGCTCCAATCACCAATCTCTCACCCTTGGGTACAGTCATCACCACTTCATCTAACTCACTCCAAAAATTTTCTTTCTCATCCATCGCACACCCAACTTGTGGAGCTTATGCACTAACAACATTCAGCATTACACCATCAATTTCCAGCTTCATAAACATCACAATATCCAACACTCTTTTCACCTCCAAAACACTGTTAGCTTACTGTTCCTTCAGGATAATGCCTACGCCATTTCTCCTCCTATCCACACCATGATAAAACAATTTGAAATCGCCTCCGATACACCTAACCTTGCTCCCCTTCCATCTGGTCGCTTGCACACACAATATACCAACCGTCCTTCGGTCCATCATATCAGCTAGCTCTCTCCCTATACCAGTCATACTGCCAACATAAGTTCCGACCCTCACTATCACAGTCCTAGCCTTTATCTGCCTTTGGGCATGCCTTCCGCCTATTCTCCTCCTTCGGCCAACAGTAGCCCAATTTCTGTCAGCACCCTGTTGGCCAACAGTATTGGTGGTGGTTGTTGTTAACCCAGGCCTTGACTGATCCGGTATGAATTTCTGTACTGTTTTCTGCATGTATGGTTTGGCAAAATTTTACACCGGATGCCCTTTCTGATGCAACCCTCCCCATTTATCCGGGCTTGGGACCGGCACAAAGAAATGCACTGGCTTGTGCATTCCCAGTGGCTGGGTTAGCACAATGGTGACTGTATGTCTCAAATATTTAGGGTATGCAGATTTAGCCATGATTACCAGTCATTGTCTGATTGCACTTTGAATGACTTTAGAATGTTTAAGTCTTTTTTAATAGGTACTCCAAATTCTTTCCACTTTTTCAAAGCATGCTGATTGATTTGCTACACTAAGTTGTCCATAACTAATACATTGTTGCCCTCATGGTCTAGAACATACCTATAAAGGTCCTATAATGATCAATTCAATTACCCGGTTAACAAAAAGATAAAAATCAATCTACCGTCAGTTCCCTATTGGCCTGGCCAAATTTTCTCTACTAGTATAAATACTACCTTGGGTTTCTCCTGGAAAGAGCAAGTAGGCTAGTGAAACCTGCCCAGTCAACAAAGGATAAATAAATAAATAAGTGAGATTATTAGAAGCTTATTAGTTAGTCTTAATTACCTGTATGGAAATATCTCTCAAATAATTCATTCTTAACTGCTGCCACTTCATTTCTTAAGTACAACACATTGCTTGTCTCTGTAGTTGTACCTCACCTGTTATGAAGCAGTCAAGCACAACAATGCTGAAATTGTTTACTGTCCTCTGCCTTAACAAGACTTGAATACCAGTACAATGCAGTGTTCCCTCGTGTCTTAATTATGTAGGTCTGTTATGACTGGCTTAACAGGTAACACACAGACATTTGATACTGGAAGATCAGAAGGCTCTGGGGTTTGTTCCCACCCTAGGTGCTTGGATTCATTTCATAGCATGGGGGGGGTGGGGTGCTGTCCTGTGTCTGCTTGCCTTCAGATGAGATGTTTATCTGAATTTTCATCTGCCAGAATTAGTGGAAATTAAAGTGAATGCATAAGATCCCATGGTACTTATCAAAAAGAACAGGGGATCTTTACCTTAAAAACACAGTACTTATTTAAATTCACATTTAAATAATTTAAACAAATTAACACTCAATTGTATTTCCATATAAAGGTATTGTTTGCATATGTTTTCCTTTTCTTAAATATTTTATTCACCACCTTTTTTTTTTGTAGTAACTGAAAGCTTGTTCATAACAACATCATTCAGTGGCCATTACTTACCATCTTTTTAAGGAACGCTGACTTTCAGAAAAATACAGGGAATCATGTTTTTTGACTGACTGAGAAGTGAAAAAAAATGACGGCATTTTTATGGAATTTGGCAATGAAGACCAGAGAAGTAGTTCACTACTACATCTATTTCTGCTGGTATTTCATGGTTTCATAGTTCTATACTAGGCTAATGACAACTAGGGCCCTTATAAGCCTAGCTGTGCAACACAAATTCGACCCACAAATTTGATTTATGTCTGGAGTGATATACTGATTGCCTCTGTCCATCAGTGACATAGGAGCCAGTGCAGGAGTGAATTTCCAATTACCAATCCATTGGTCCAAGATGCGCTTAAATCAGGATTGGGAGGACCTCTGCTTCACATGGATAAGAAGCCTGTTCCATAGAATAGAAATTATATCTGTCTCTCCAACATGACCAATTTATGTCACAAACAAAATTTAGGACTTTAAATTTTTTGTTTTGTAGATCTGCAAAAGGTTCATCAAAATTGGGCCCATGGATGCCTTGTATGCCAGGCAAATATCACCTCTCAGAAGTCTGTATGATACTGAGTAAAGAGATAAGGCTTAGAGGCAATCAGCATAGGGTGTTGTGTTTATTTCCTCTATTCTTTTTGTAAGGAATCTTTATAGGCGTACCTATTGCTGCATATGTCTGATCAAATATATACCCATGAGGGCATTATACTCTATGATGGGTTTGATAAGGGTTGAGTACAGTGATACGATGACCTCTGTGGACCTAGATGCCACACACTTGCTTATAAGTTTTTTATTATTTATAATATTGTCAGCTTGCATTGATTTTAATTATATATTGATGCAGAGGTTATAACCGAATCACCGTAGTGACCAAACATTACATTTAAAAATCACAAATGAAATTCCCAGATTTCATCTCATAGGATCATAAAAAGTTACTAGATTATTGGCACTGAGGCCCGCATAAGCCAAGCTAAGAGTTTAGCCCATGTTTAGACAAGTCAGCACCTACCCCCTGCCCAGCAGGGACACCGGTGGAATCCCAGGGGTGTATTTTCTGTTTCCCATCCAGTTATCCAGGTTGTGCTTAAAAAGGGATAATGAGGTAATCTGTGTGACATGGAGAGGGAGTCTATTTCACAGATGGGGGAGTCTCTGGGGCATAAATCTGTCCCACCAAGTCCTATTGATGTCACAGACCAGGTTGAGGTCGCGCGTGCGAGTTACTCGAGTGGAGCTTGACTTGCGGGTATGCAGCAGTCCCATCAAGGCGAGGTCTGAGATTGCTTTGTATGCCAGACAGAGGTTACCTCTGAGGAGTCTGTATGAAACTGAGTAGAGTGACAGGGCTTTTAGCCTATCTGTGTAGGGTAGGTGTTTGAGGCCCTGGATTCTCCTGGTGAGGAACCTCTGTGGTCTCTCCAGCTGCTGCATATGCTTCGTGAGGGACATGCTGAAGGGGGTGTTGTACTCAATAATTGGCATTATAAGGGAAGAATACAGGGATGTTATGACCTCCTTGGTGGGCCATGTAGAGAGCTTTCCTTACAATGGAAGCAACATGGTGGTCAAAAGTCAAGTTGCTATCATCCTGGGTACCCAAATCCATCATGAATGAATTGCATGCTTAGGACGTTGTTATTAATGTGATAATATGTGGGGACATCACTCTCCACAAAGGGGATGAAGGTGCATTTTTTGGCATTCAGCTTGAGGCCATGTTTCTGGCACCAGTCATTTGTTTGGGTGAGATCCGCTTGTAGGATGTCCACACCACTTTGGGAATTGATGACCATACCCAGCTTGCAGTCATCTGCAAACTTTGTTAGCCATAGCTCACTGGTTTTGGCCTGCACCTCAGAGAAGTATATCCCGAACAGAATACCCAAGACCAATCCTTGGGGTATGCCTCTCATTACGGGTCTACTGCTTGAGGTGGCTTCCCCTATTTTGATTAGGTGGGTTCTATCAATGAGCCAGTTTGTTACCCATCTAGTAGAGTTTATCTATTATGCCCGAGTGAGGAATAGTGTCAAAGGCTTTTGCCAGGTGAAGGTAGGCAGTATGCACCGTCTTCCCCTTGTCCCTGGCTTTGGTGACTGTCTCAAAGAAGTTGACCAGATTTAACAGACATGACCTCCCCTTGACAAAGCCAAACAGTTTGGGGTCAAGGGTTTGGAGGTTGCCAATGTACCTATTAATGAGGTCTGTGATAATCCGTTCTATGGCCTTGCAGATCAGGCTAGTTAGGCTGGTGGGTCTATAATTTCCTGGATCAGTGGACGCTCCACCTTTGTGTAATGTGACAGCAGTAGCTATCCCACACTTGGCTGGGACAAAGTCAGTACTCAGGCTTTGGTTAAATAGGGTACCTAATAGTGTTGCAAGTTCATGCCTGAGTTCATGTAGGATGCCGCTTGGGATGTTATTGGATCCTCTGGAGGCTGCATTTTTTGCCTTTGGGAGGGCAGTGATGACCTGTTCCCCAGATATAATGAAAATTTAATTTCATTTTCTTGAAAACCACAAATCAGTGTCCCTGATTTTTCCTTCTTTCATCTTTTTCATAATTGTTTACTTCTGCCACAATATCCATATTCCCACATCTATAATTAGACTCCAAGATGAGAAATCTATTTTATATAAATTTATCTTCATTTCTGCTATTAAACAGCACCATTGTGTTATCCTTACATTTCAATCACATTTTTTCCATACTAACATTTCCACCGGTATCATTTCCAAAACATTTTATATATATTTTCATTTAGTTACCTGCATTCTCATTCAGTTTAATCACATTATTTTCATGATTATCACTTTCCTCATTATTTTACCGTGAGTTAAACCAAAACTATTTAAATTGCACTTATTGTGACTTGTAATGTGATGCCGTTTTTTTTTTGTACTTTTTTGCTTTTTGTTCATGTTTTAGCCAAAAAGTTATCTGTTTGTAAGGTTTTAGCATTGTTTATGCATTATCCTGTATGCCTATCTCCATGAGTAGAATTGCTGGAAAAGCTAGCTGTTTGTATTTAAAACACCATCTAGGGCCTTAATGGTGTAGCTTCATTCACAGCTGTGGCAGAACTGCGAACTAGAGCTAGATTTGACTCTCATTTAGTCATTTACTAGAGCACTTTTTTCCATAAACAGAGATAGTAGTAAAGTTCTGCCTACTCTGGTATAATAGTCTGTAGTGGAATTACAGTAGTGAATAGATTTATGCCTCACTTCTTTTGTAGCTGTTTATATTACAGTTTTGCTACTAAACTCTTCTGCTTATCATTCACCTGGTTAAAGGTGCATCTCAGTGCCTTTCTGTTCACTTTGTAACTGTTTTTCCCCTGTTCTTTGGTCTGCCCCCCCACTGAGACATTTAAGATAAAGTTTCTGAAGTTCTAGCAATGGGACTAAAGCTGCAGTACTGTGTCCCTCTGTAGCAAGTCTGCTTCTTGCAGCTGTTTCTCTGTCTTCCACCCCTTTGGCTAATCTGACTTCCAAAGTCCCTCCCTCCCATATTTCATTGATTGCCCTGTACAGAATCAAATGCGTAGATAGTTAATTTTGTCTATAAAACAACTCTTAAGACTGTAACCTGTAATTTAGTCTGGCTAAAATAAAGCCATTTTGTGGAGACAAGCTTAGAACAGCTAGTTTGTGTGTTAAACTGCACTATTGCAATATCTTAGCACAATATAACATAGTCTAGTGCCAAAACCCAGAGACTACACAAGGAGACCTGTGTATAATCCAGTTCACAACATACAGTAGCCCATCCAAATACAGGTCCGGATAATATCGATATGCAACTTCAAAATGTCTCCATAGTCAGGTTGGTAGATTTGGGCATCCTGATACAATGTATCAATTGTCTCATGTTTGCAGAAAACCATTTAATCCTTAAAGAAAGAAACACAGCATGCGAGAAATGCACACACACAATTTCACTGGAAGCACCAATCTCACATACAAAGTAGTCAACAACACACATACTACATCCATCACAGATTGTGACCACCTCACACACAGGTTACTGCAAGGCTATCTATGCCTGGCATGCAAGGAATCCTCATATCCAGCTCTGGTAGACCTTTTGAACATCTGTAAAATGAACATCATCAAAACTCTATATCCAAGAGTTCATTTTTTGTGAAATAAATAGGGCTTGTTGCTGAGACAGATATGTGTCTCAGAGGATCCCTGTGCTCTGGAACAGGCTCCCATCTATATGAAGCAGAGTCCATCCCTAACCCTATTTAAACATAATCTCAACCAATAGATGGGAAATTGGAAATTCACCCCAGGTTTGGCCCTCTTGTCCCTAATAAACACAGTCAGACAGTAACTATGCCCAAACTAATGTACCCCTCCCCCAACATAGCCACCCATAATACATAGGGTCACAATTTGGTTGGGCTGCAAAGTTAGGCTTATAAAGGCCCTGGTGGTCATTAGCCTACTATATACCTATGAAAGTACAACCCTATGAATTGTCTCTGTATTCTGCATATCCTCCATTTCATAATATATGTTTTTGATATTCCCATTCTGTCCATTTCCTTCAGGTTAATAGCACCTCTCCTTTGGATATTCTGGTATAAAATGTTCAAAGTCTCCACAGGAGAGACATGCATTGCACTGATTTCAGAACCTCAAAGTTGAACCCTACCATTAATAAGAAAAACACAAGGAAAATAAGAAATGGCAATGAATAAGCACCTCCTAACCCGCAATGTATTTATTGTGCATCTACATACACAACACTGGAATAATCCTTCAACTACTTTTCACAGCTTCATTCATTCATTCATTTGTTTTGAACTGTAAATCAGTCACAGCACGAAGGAGAGAATTTCGGGTTAAATATAGGTTATTGGTGATCACGAATTGTGTGTACATGAGTTTTTTAAATGGAGAATACTTAAGGGTAAGTTTTATTGATAGAGTCTTCTCTTGTAGAGTTAAGTTGGCATTCTGTTGATCCCAGTACTCTGCAAACACAATTTTCCCTTGATTCAGAGATACAGAAAAGGCTTTATAAGCTATAGAAGTCATGTGTTTTCTACTCCTTAAGTTTTTTAGTAAATCTGCTACACGATTATGGTCTGCTTCAGAGCTTGGGTATCTGACAAAAAAAGATGAGGTGAACTCCCTTGTTGCCTTAAAATAATGGCATATTTTTTGGGCAATGCCCAAGTATCTCTGAGGTCTGTTAGTGAAAGGTGGTTAAGTTTGTGTATATCCCATAGAGTTAAGTCCCTAATATATGGGTAGTTAGTTAAATTGATCATTTTACCACCCATCATTAAGTTTGGGTTAAGATGAATAGGTTGAAATATTAGAAGAGCATTACTTAGGTTAAGAGATTGGAAGAGTTCCTGTAGAGTCTTAATTAATCCTTTTAAACAGTGATGTAATTTTAGATTCTTAATGTTAGATTTGTTTAAGAAAGGCAGGGCTGCAGGGTTAAAGTCATGTTTAAGAGCATAGTTATACCATATTTTAATCCATAAGGGGGTACGGGTAGGTGGGTTCGGACGATGATTAGCAATAGTAAGTATCCAATTTGCATGGATAATTCTGTAGTATAGTAAGAGATCCGGCAATGCTAATCCCCCTAACGCTTTAGATAGAGTAAGCCTTTGATATGAAATCCGTTCCTCTCCCCAAGCTGATATTATCCACATTTTGTGGTTTTGTAGATACTCTCACAGTATCTGGTGTTCTCTCAAAGTAAGGCTCGATAAAATGGGATATCATAAATCCACCTTGTCCTGGGAGATGGCCTTACTACACATCACCAGTCTTGAACTACCTAAGCTGAAACTTAGGGCTCTAATTACACTCTGTCTTCTAATAAAATTCTATATTACTAAACACTGGATTGATCGCTCTAAATTGACATGGAAGAACTTTAAAAATTTGGCAATCAAGTATATTACTTCCCAAAAAGTGATAATAATTGATCCCCACAAATGAACAGCATATCAGGAATTATGGGACTTTATTTTTCTCCTTTTAACTGACTAATCCTGGACACTACTTATATAGTTAGTTTTGCCCCTTACTCATTATGTTTTGTCCTAAACAGACTTATTTGTAAAGGGGATTGTTTCTCCGGGGCGTTCCTGAGTAAGGACACTATCCATTGTTGGCTTCTTAAACTCCCTTCATTTCTTCAATAGTTGGCAAGATGGATGGGATATCATGATAAGATAGATGTTATGCCTATACTACCTGTTAAAATTCAGCATTTGGAGTTTTCATTTTGTACAGCACTATACCTATGGTTTTTCTTTTCTTTTCTTTTCTGGTACATATTGACACGTATGTATATAGGTTATGATTTTTTTAACCATTGATGTATTAAGGCTCGATCATAGCTTAATATTTGTGGTATTTGAATATTTCTGTTGTACTTATCAAAATAAATAAAATGTGTTTTGAAAAAAAAAAATCAGTCACAGCACTTTTTTTCCATGGAGCTTATAACTTTTGTTTCATATTCTGCCGTAAAGATATCTGCAAGAACAAAGGTCTGGAAAGTGACTTCCATTTTCCCCTCTGTTCATTCAAAGGGAATGTCATATCTATCTCCCCCTATTGTAGAGAACAGGGGCGCTTTAATACATAATTCTTTATGTAATATTAAAACATGAAGAATGTGATAATGTATATTGGGTCTCTGGTTATTCTCAGCATATGGCTGATTTTGTAATGTTCAGAGGGTGTGCTGAGGTCTTCCAAATGACTTTCTACTGCATGGGAGAGGGGGAGACAATTACATCATGGTGGGCAGGGTTATAGTCAATTCAATAGTGTCAAGCTGCTGAGCATTAGGAAGCTGCTACAAAAAACTCACAGAGCGAGATATCTTCTATTGTTCCGTATACATTGTAAACATGTACAGTGAAAGATCATTCTGTTTGACTGCAGTCATTCTGAAACTGTGTGCTCAAATGAACTTTCAAAATACAAAGTTGTGGTAACATTGCCTGCTGATGTCCAATGCTTCATCCTGTTTTTTTTTTAAACTCTAGTCTTCAAAACTGTTTGATATCTGTAGAGAATCATAAACCTAAAAATTCTAAAAAGTTTTTTGATACATATATATCAATGTGTGTGTGTGTGTGTGTGTGTGTGTGTGTGTGTGTGCGCGTGTGCGCCCGCACACATATCTAACTATATATAGAGAGATTTATATATATATATATATATATATATATATATATATATATATATATATGTGCACTTCTGAAGGTCAAAATCTCAAGACATCGATCCTCTGAATAACGAAGACCAGAGGATCGAAGTTTTGAAATCTTGAACCTGTTCAATGGAGATCGACATACAGTGTGGAATGGGAACTTTACCGTTCTCACTATAGTGCAATCTCGGACTTGGTATATTTAATATGACATTAGTAGATTTTACGGTTTGGAAGCTATATATATATATATATATATATATATATATATATATATATATATCTAAGTATTTGTATTTGTATCTACTGCTAATGCCAAAGTCTCATTCTGTTTGCTCATTGCTCATCACTGCCTCATTTCACTTTGCTGCTGTCATGAAACTTACATTCATAATGGAAATCATTCCATCATTTTATCTTACCTACTGAGATGGGACTTCTGTTTTCTTACTTTTTCAGCCAGAGGAGCTTACAAATGTTTTGGAGATCAGCAACATTGTCTTTACAAGCATGTTTGCCCTAGAGATGGCCCTCAAACTAACAGCCTTTGGATTCTTTGACTATCTCCGAAACCCGTACAATATCTTTGATGGTATCATTGTCATTATAAGGTAAACAGAAAACTGATAATTCTTATTGTGTGAGTATAAATACTTCACGATAGACCTTAAATTATGTCTTAGCTTTCTTGTCTGGGCTACTTTCAGGTTTCTGTACTGTTCACTTAGAAGTCATTTAAATAGCTGCAAGACTTACTTTTAAAGTACTGATAGTAATACTGTTGGCATACATTTATTTGAAATTAACATGCTGGTATACATTTATTCTAAAGTAGCATGTAATGGAATCCTATGGTCCAGAAATCTACCTCATGTTTTTTGAATAGGATGAGTACAGTTCAGCATTAAATATCTGCAGCCACTAATATATCTCACAGACAATGTTGTTTGTTCAGATAACATTTCTCTAAAATATTTTTTTAAAGCTGTAGAGTAAGAGATGTTGTCCCTGTTTATATTACCAATCATTTTCTGTTCTTACACCCAGGAAACAAATACATAGCATTGCATTTTGAGTACTGTTTCTATGACCAGCTGTCCCTTTTAACCATTGGCAAGCACTCTGGTATGTGAACTACATAGTATGAACATGAAAAACCTACTGTCAGCATATGACAGCAGGATTGTCTACAACTGTGGTCTTACTCTAACTGAAGTATGTTGTTTACTCTTTTATGAACGGGAACCTTTCCCTTATTTAAGCACTCTTTTAGTGAGTGCCACTGCCACAAATTAAATGCCCCTGCAAGCCAGACTCAGTGGCAGTAGAGTTTGCCCTTTTGTGCTCTGCAGCAATGGAGCACATGTATATGTGTATACAAGTGGTGTGTATAAGCATGAGGTGCGGAGGGTGGGACTTTCCCCACTAGAAAGAAAGAATAGTTTTAAGCTAGTTATTTTCATAATACTATCCTTCACTGAAAGTTCTTTAGCAGATTCACAACTCCTGATGGGTATATGGAGCTTAATAAAATCAAGTAATTTAATTACTTTTGTCTTGCATACTTACAGATGATATTTATGATAATTATACTGTAGATTACAATAATATTGTGTTGTGAGACAGAGATGAAGGAAAATGCACTGCACAGTCTGTGTAGATACTTTTTTTCTTCAGATAGACACTACAGTTTACTGAAAATAATCTTGTATTTTTGTTTAACTTAGTGTGTGTGAGATTGTTGGACAATCAGATGGTGGTCTCTCAGTCCTTAGAACATTTCGTCTTCTTCGAGTGCTGAAACTTGTGCGTTTTATGCCTGCATTGAGGCGTCAGTTAGTCGTTCTAATGAAGACCATGGACAATGTGGCTACATTCTGTATGCTCCTTATGCTTTTCATCTTCATATTCAGGTAGGTAAAACCAAGAACATAGATAAAGAGTGATCACACTTTTCTCCTACCTCTAGATCCATTTATTAAAAAAATAAATAAATAAATAAAAAGGACTTGCTTTATTTGTTTTGGGTTTTTGCAAAACCAGACCCAATAATATAAGTAATTCAAATGGCAATAAATGGAGACATCAAACTTCCTTATAAAGTAATACAATTTGTGATGCAGATTTTTCAGTGTGAATGAGGAAACTAATAAATGCCTGTGTTCATTACAGCTAAAAACAGAAATAATTATGTTGTAATGCGTACACTTTTGCTAAGCCGTAACTGTTATTATTTTTCTTGTGCTTAGGTGTGTATATGCGTGTGTGTGCGTGCATGTATACAAACAACATAAAGTTGTCCAGTCAATCAGTTTTATTTATACTACAGTGTATTGTCCAGAGTTCCATTTTAATAACTATGTCTCATGAGAATAATAGGCATGATTGTTAGGAGGAAGCTAGCGAAAGGATACTTCGGGTATGAACATACACATTACAACAAAACTCAACAGCAAATAAAAAAAATAAATAAATACAACATTATGCTATTAGCAAAAACATTTGAAATCAAGTTTGTTGCCTTGAATATGACAGCTAAAATGCAGGCAGAAAGATCTTATAACAGTCCAGACTGTAAGTACTGTATGTAATTATGTAAGAAGTAGACACAAGAGTTAAACTGCAGTACTAATGGCAAACCACGTTTTAGAATGCCACAACACAGGGATCTCATAAAAAATTGGAAGATAATAACATTGCAGTTTCATCTTTCCTCTCATGTTAATAGACCTTATTAAGAATTGTATTTTGTAGAAGAACCAGAAAATGTAAAGGAATTTAAAAAGGTATTTCCTTAAGCAGATTGCGTGTTGGTAGGGTTGTGATAAATATGAGATACTACGGAGTAACTTTGTGTGCTTTTCAGAAAAACAAAATTAAAGGAAAGGCACGAAGTAATGGGCATGCTCTGTAGAATCTAAATTTAGTCAGTACTAGGGTATTCCATAGCAATGCTGTTGAGCTACAAAACACATGCTGAAGAAAGGAAAACATTTCTAGTTTTTAATGAGAAAAAAAGATCATGTATACTGAACTGAAATGAAAAGGCAGGCAGGTCAAGAAGATGAAGTAATTATTAACTCATGGTTGAGCACAGTGGTGCTCCATTTTGCACAATAACAAATCTTCCAATATCCATTTATATAATGATAAGAAATCAATAATTTTACTATATATATATATATATATATATATATATATATATACACACATACATAAAATATATAAGTGAACATGTAAACAGTATGTGTGTGTGCGTGTGTGCGCATGTGCATGTATGTGTGTGTGTGTGTGTGCCTATGGGTATGTATTAATAGGAAAGTCAAGTCAATAAGACCCTCAAAAAAATTGTACAAAATCAACTTAAATGAAAAAATGGAGGACAAACTAACAAATATAACACAATGTAACTGAAATGTATGACAGTTACCATACAGATTACTTTTACACTTTGCTCAGGTAAGCATCTTTATTCACTATTTGGACTTCCTCAGATTGATTACAGATAACTTTAAAAATACAGTAAAATTGAAATATTTAAAACAGTGAGGAAGGATTGTTTATCTAATGTCTGTAGAATAGACTTCTGCCACTAATTTCAAGGAGAAACAGTCAGTATTTTACATTATCGGGCCAATGTCTAAAACCCTGGGTCATATTTCACCTATGATCACCTTCCATCTAAACATACCTAAAACAGACCATGGAACATTTAGCTTTCAAGCCCTTACAAAGACAGCACCTAAACCAGATGTGGTCATGCACGTTTCTCACCTGTGTGACTATGTTTTCCTATGTTAGCACATACCCCTATACCTTTCTAACCTCTATCCCCTTCAACATGGTAAACCTTTCTACCACTCCTTCTTGATTATCTTCCTGTTTTAATCCTCACTTTATATTTCAGTGTCTTCTGGCCTTTCCACTTTATTCATCTCCTTCAAATACTCCTCAGCACTGCCTTATAACTATGTTAGTAAGTAAACTGGTATTCTTACCAGCTATCTTTTTACTCATCAGCTATATAATGCCTCTCTCCTTCTTCTGGCTTTAACTACTGTGTACCTACTGACTAATGTTTCACACTCCTTAACTTACTTTTATTTATTCCCAACATCTGTGCTGTAACCCTCCGTAGGTAATGGCTGATTGTCACATATATTCCAAATTAACTGTCTTTGTGTGAGCATGTTTTGGCATCAGTATCTTAAATGTATCTACTGACACTTTTCTCCCTCAACCTCTGCTGAAAATTGGCATTGCCAAGTCAGACATTCCTGGTCAACAAAGACAAACAAATAATAATAAATATGAATAAAAGGAGCTATGCAAAGCAGAGACCTCAGTCCAAGCAGATGAGTCTGGGAAAGATTTATTGTGTATGCATAGCAATGTCATTATATCTATCTGGTCTAAAAGCATCAAAGCAGAACCAACTGGTATAAACAGAAGCCTGAGATGTCAGGTTTCATTGTTTCATAGCTAATAGTAATCTGCATAAAGGTCAAAGACCCTCATAATGCATTCTTCAAGGTCAAAGAGTAGACAGTCAAACAAAAGCAAGTTTCTAAAGACTGTTTGAATGCTTCTAGTGAATCATTTGTTTATTTATTTATGTATTTATTTATTTGTCATTGCTGATAAGGATCATCTGACTGGGTAAAACCCATTTTCAGAGAAGGCCAGGGGAGGAAAGCTCCATTAGAAGTACACATGTAATTGCATTTACGTTACACATTACAGTTTCAAAGATAAAATTGTTGTATAACAGAATTGTAGGGCTTGAAATGTTTTAGAACAGAAAATATAGTAATGCATGCTGCCTGAATCTGAGGTTGTCATCTCTTAAAATACCCTGTAAATTTGTATTGGCGACTATTTCAGTTTTGGTATTATATGATGATGTAATCATGAATGGTTGCTTTTAGGTTTTGATACTGCATACAATTTACATTTCCTTATTTGTAATAGCAGTCTCTTCCATGATCTGACGATACTTTGGGTGATAAATGTTGAAAGTTAGTTTCAATACCAAGATAGAAATGCATACAAAACAGGCCAGAAGAGATCCGTAGCCTGATAATGGGAATGCTGGGTCCAAATGACCAGACGCAATTTCTTTATAGACCATCTAACCCTGGAGGAAGTTGTCTAGAACTGTCTTGCTTTCTTCCCAGTTCTTTCAGCAATCAGAGATACCAGCGGAGACAGCACCTACACAGATTTAGAGTGACAGTCCAACTCCTATAATGTAGAAAAGGCCAAACATATTGCTACGGTTCACTTGTTTACCTGCTTTCATTTACAACTCCCCACTTTGTCAAATTTCCTTACCAGTTCTGACCCTGGGGTTCGGTAACCATGAGTGCCAGGACACAAGACTAGGACTGTCCATCTTTTATTGTGCCCCATTCTGGGACTGTAGTGAAGAAGGTGAATACAAGCTTACAAAACAGTGAGTAAAAAAATTCCTTCTTTTATTCATAAACATCTGTGTGGGACATGATTTGTGCAAAACAATAATTAAACAAACTGAAAAATCAAGGAAATAAAAAACGGTTGACTTTATTCCATAGGACTTTTAAAACTCCTAGCACCATGGCCGCAAGGTTTTCCAGGGAGTACAAACACTACTGTAATCAGAACACTTTTAAATGCAATCAGTTAAAAGTCAAGAAAGCAATCAACCAAGCTTCTCAAAGCAGATTCTTATTCTAATTCTTGATTATGTTCTTCATTTTAAAGTGTAGATCTCTAAAATATACATTAGCTGTATCTGTCTTAACAAAAATCTAAACATTTACCCTTTTGTTTTCAAAAAATGCTTTAAAGTCAGAAACTCAGCAACATGATTTTCTGTTTTCCAGCTCTAATATTGCTTAAGTGTTCCTGCATTCTAAGAGGCACTAGGAGTGTTAAGTGTTATGGGATGTGATCCATGACTAGTCTAAATCTTCTGGGCAGTCCACAGTAAGGGAGAGTCTTTGCTACCTGCTAGGTGGCTAGACACTCTCCTAGTGTGATTCTTGTGGAGTCCTGGTATTGCTTACATAACATTTTTAATTTTCTTCCCGCCACATCTTCTTTGATAGTGTTACCCCTAATCTAGCCGTTGAGGTCTGTACCATGAAGTTGTAAATATAAGACGGCCATTTATTCCAGGCTTATCTACAGATATATGTTAATAAATGTTACCATAATTAGTTACAGTTGTGATAAAGAGTGAGTGTCACCAGTAATGCAGATTGTCATCCGGCATTACTTCAATGCCAGTTTGTTTTAAATGGCCGTGGACCAAACTTTAAGTGGGTTACTGAAAATCAAATGTTTCTAGAAGGATGTGTAGGCCACCAAGATGAACTAATAAGACTGTTTAGGACAGGCATGTAAATTTTCAGAAGCTGGAAGATTATTGTTTATATTTTTGCAAAAAATGTGCAAATTGTTAAGCTTTCAGTTGAATACATGGGACATTAAGTGATGCTACATGTCTTTATAGCATCATATCTTAGGTAAAGGTCACTGCAGTGGCACAGGCTCCTCAAAATGCAAACCAGCTTTATTTTTTCTTTGCAGTGCTTAATTATTGTGGAAAACATTTTCACAGATGGTAAACCAAAAGGAGAGATATCTATACCAAATGAGTGCAGCCCCCCAAACATCTCCAGCGCCCAAGTGAGAACTGCTCTCTCCAAAGCAAAAAACACAGCATCCATGGGACCCGATGGTGTCCCCGGCTGTGTGCTCCACGAACTCAATGAGGAATTAAACCCACAGCTAGGACAGCTGTTTAATCAAAGTCTTACCTCTGGATACGTACCCAGGGAGTGGCGCACTGCAACTGTGGTCCCACTTCACAAAGGCGGTGCCTCCACAGACCCTGGAAATTACCGGCCCATTAGCTTGACAAGCCTTATCTGCAAAGCCATGGAGAGGATCATAATGGACCTCATAAATAAAGACATAGGGAATTTGCAGACTTTGGATCCAACCCAGTTTGGCTTTGTCAAAGGCAGATCATGCCTTTTAAACTTGGTTGACTTTTGAAACAGTCACCAAAGCCATTGATGAGGGAAAGGCAGTCCATACAGCCTACCTCGATCTGGCTAAGGCCTTCGATACAATACCCCACTTGGGTATCATTGAAAAACTCATCAGCTTAAATGTTAACCCATACATCACAAGATGGGTTGCAAACTGGCTGAGTGACAGAACCCACAGGGTCAGAGTTGCTGGCGCCATGTCAGACTCAAAGCCTGTCACAAGTGGTGTCCCACAGGGCTCAGTCCTGGGCCCACTCTTGTTTGGCATCTACTTTTCCAAGTACAAGCAAACACAGGAGGGTTATGGCTGACAAAGTTTGCAGATGACTGCAAACTGGGCGCCATAGTAGAAAACACATCTGACACAGATATCCTTCAGAAGGGTCTCACAGAAGCGGATAACTGGTGCCAGAGCCACGGCCTAAAGTTAAATGCCAAAAATGCATAGTCATACCCTTGGAAAAACAAGGTTACCCCTAGCTACCAAATAGGTGGCAATCCACTGAGCACAGAAGAAGTTATCAGGGACCTGGGGACCCAGGTTGATAGTAGTCTGTCATTCGACACCCATGTAGCTAAAGTAGTTAGGAAGTCCTTCTACATTGCCCACCTTATCATGAAGGGATTCTCATCTAGATCAAGGGAGGTCATAGTCTCCCTTTACTCATCACTCATCAGACCAATGATTGAGTACAATGCCCCATTCGAATGTATCTGACCCGACACTTGCAGCAGCTGGAGAGGCCACAAAAGTTCCTCACCAAAAGGATAAAGGGTCTCAAAAATCTGTCCTATGCTGCCCGACTGAAAGAACTCCAGCTCTATTCAGTCGCACCGCTGCTCAGAGGTGACCTTTGCCTAACATACAAGGCCATGTCAAACCCAGATTTGATGAATATGCTTCACCTCAAAAATCTAGATCCATCAGAGCCACAAGGGCGGGAGACTTAAACCTCGACACGGCTATTAATAGGACGTGCTGGAGGGATAGATTCATCACCCAAAGACTCCCTATGCTGTGGAACAAAATCCCGGTACATGTGAGGCAGAGCACCTCGCTGGCCTTGTTCAAGAGAAATCTTGACCAATGGATGGGAGATCGCAGATATACCCCAGGAATTACCTCAGTGTCACTGCTCGACAGAGGCACAGCAAAATAATGGGTATAGTTCCCCATACTAAAGGGGTGGCATAAGCCACAAAACAATGGGCTAGGCTTATAAATGCCCTCGGGCAGATAGCCTAGTATGAACCTATGAACCTATGAACCTATGAACACTTTTAAGATCTTTGCATGACCATCTGTCTAAAAAAATGGAAATATATAAGCAATTTAGCACTGCATTTTAAAAAGCAAATATGGCTTTATTAAATGCTGAAGCTCTGGTGTATTTTATTCCTTGTCTTAACTTTGCAGTTAGTATATGATGGATCGCGTTTGGAATAGAACCTAGTGTAAGTTCATCAGAAAAAAATATGTTTATGTTCAGTGGGAAGGACTGTGAATCATGTTTTACAACTGAAAAATACTGCCAATATTAATTTGGGGGTACATTTACTCTTCTCTTAGACCATTAGCATCTGGCATCAATTTTAGAATCATTTGTGGATATTCTTTCATTGACCATAAGCAAAGTGCCGCAACATGCTTTACTTTGTCTACCTATGTATATGTGTAAAATGATGTATCGAAAGTCAACTTCACAGGGAGATCCAGAAGGTTTAGCAGAATTTCCACTGCCAGATAACTTTCCTCTTACATATCAAAAAGAAATTTCTGATTTTGCACAAATAGAAAATTCTCCTGTCATGGCAAATCAAGTGTAAAAGGCAACTTTTGTAGATCCCATGCTGCCACAAATGATACACTTGATATATGGAAAATCAGTACAGAATTTGTAAGTGTCCTCAAATGTTAAATTCCCCTTGCATGAAGATGAGAATTATCTGTTCATTCTAGTGGTTTGTTGTTGGGAATTTGAGATATTATTTACAACCTTTAAGGCAGCATTTGCTATATTACCTACATGTCAGGAACTGTGGATTGACCCATGCGAAAGAGATAAAACATAGTTATTTGTGGTGGACAGGCTTGGATAGCATTACTGAGGAGAAGGCACAGTTGCTTTTTTGACATGCACGAGTGTAATAAGCACTTCAGTGGTTGCACCACTTTCTGCAGAAGTGCCCTGAGCATCTCTGGCAGCACATTCACATGGATTTTGCAGGAGACTTTGTTAATGAAGGCTAATGTGCATCTGAAAAGTTGTAGCCGTGACTTTCACAACGTCTGAGAGAGACATACAGAAGCAGCATGCCGTGCTTAGTCATTTGTGGGTGCCTGAACAACTAGCATGCTGCGACAGACCAATGTTTGTTTCTCACACAGATTTTAAGATATTTCTTAACATTAATGTTAAGCAGCACATTTGCCTGTCCAATGTGGGTGAGCTGAAGAGCAGACTAAGGATATTAAACAAGCTTAGTAAACTAATGAAGGTCCTATTTAAAACAGTCTAAATATTTTTCTAATGTCCTACGAAACACACCTCATGTCATCCACCTTTGTCACAATGGGAAGAGAACTGGATACTTATTTTGACCTTTTCAATCCATCCATATTACACTGGTGAAACAACAGCATAAGGTTCAAGTTAAATGACATCAAGCCAAGGCAAAACAAAGGACCGTTCCTGACAAGTAATGCTAGGATGGAACTAATATGCCTGGAGCTAAGTGAATACCATCCCTTGTATTAGCACAAACTGGTCTTATGTCCTTTACCATGCAAGCTGAAGGTGAGGTCATTTGGTATAGAATATGTGAACCAGCTGTCGTCACTCTATGCTGTTTCTGTTATGACTACAAGGGGAGATTTTCATATTGTATCGGTGACTGAGAACAGTAATCTGACTCAGAAGCCTTCTTTCTCAGGCTCATCTTTGCTTCACAGTTCTGTAGCAAATAATATGGATCGAGTTGCTTCAGCCATGATTTCTGTGATTTTTACCTTTTGAACACTAATCACGTATTCAGCACAACTTGGAAATGGAACACTTTCTGAAGTATTTTGCAGTCTCTGCCAAGAAAGAAACTCAGATTCTTGCACTTTAGCAGGTGGCTTGCAAACAGGAGGGTCAAAACTTCATATCCTTTCAGTCTGTGACCCTGCCTTATGATGAAAGCATCCTTGTATTGGTCAAAACACAAAAAGAAAGTATAGAAGCATTAATTTGTCAAGTAAGATATGTGCAGAAAATAAATATTAGGAATGGCCACAACAAAATACCACACTAAGAGTACCACAAATGAGTGTGTAGTCTGGGATGAAGTCACTCACTACTTTCAAAATATGGTGACCATAAATGGTGTTACGTCACATCTCCTGTCCTTTGAATACAGTAGTGAAAAACCTTTACATTATGGGGTTACTTTCATTATTCCTCACTAGGGAATACCAGAAAACATTTTCCAGCTGAGAGTAAGCACAAGGCAATGACTACTTTAAGGTGATGTGAAGAATTCTGAGATGGCTTTGAATGGCCACAGAGGTCCATTCACTGTGGATTTACAGCTGTACCTATCCATTTCCTAAGGGCATATGGTTTTAGGTATGATTCACCTTTCTTGAAGTGGTTAAAGCCTGAGGTGAATATATCCAGTCATATTGTGGACCTGCTTGTTACAGATAATTCTCTGAGAACTTCATTCTACCATCCTCATTCATGGATATATCAAAGGGATACTCACAATGATGAACATCTTGTTGCCTTCCTACATACCTATGCTACCTTTGGGAGACTACAACAAAAATGATGTGAAGGAACAATTAGAAAGTTCACATTAAGCCTAGCATTTTTCAGACCATTTCATAAGAAATAAGATATGAAACGTAAATTTTGGTTATATGAATTGTTTTTGGGGTAATATAGCTGAATCTAATTTGCACATTATGGCAAAGCCTCTAAACATCATGAATTTTGGCAAACAGCCAAAACTTGCTCTGTAAGACATGTATATGTAAATTGCTTGGTTGGTCACTGGTCAATACATCAATGATTGGGTCATTAAAAGGCTTGAGAATGCAGTCATCAATGTTTCAGATCACTGTTGCCATCTCCTGTCATTAGTCACAGCAGCAACTTTGAATTTTGATGGAAATTTATACAGGTTTGGTGAAATGCAAACAGCGGGAGGTTCTGGTGGTTTTACCCTCAGTGTTTTCATTTGTATGATGTGTGCTTGTTTTTGTGTATTGCGTCATTGTGCACATGTTTGCATACATGCTATTTGAATGTTTTGTGTGCATGTTCTTGTGAGCTTGTAAGTGTTTGTGTGCATATTGTGTCCGGGTCTAAGTGTTCCTGAATGGTTGGCATTCCTGCATGAGAATCTTGTTGAATTCTGCCTATTTGGCTTATAGCATAGAAGATTACGTCCCAGTTTCAGATAACATGATCATGACAAAAAATGTCATTGGCATAAAGAACATGCTCCATCAGGAGAGTCTGGAGATCTTGTCCATGTATTCAGTGCCCTGTAGACTCCTTTGTGGTGATCACTGCCTTGCCATCTGGACCATTAGGGATCCATCAGTACAAGAACTCTTATATGTCCAGAAATCAGTCCAGGTAACACTAGAGGCAGAGATCTGAAACTGCTTCAGCAAATAATCAAATCATGGCAGAGTTATCACATAATGACTACACCTTCTCTGGAGCACACTTTCTCACTAGATAAGGCAATGTGTCACATTCTTCTTTAAGAAGGAATTAAACAATTGGATGGATATTCATCAACTCACTCCTGGTATGACTGGTCTATCATTCTTTGAAAATGAAGGTAAGGTCTATGGAGTGATACTGGCAAGGTATAAACGGCCATATGCCTAGTTGCCTTGTTCATTCTATGATTCAGTGATTCTATAACCAACTTGTGATATGTTTAAGATATGGATATCAAGAAATTCACCTCCACAAAGGTGTGAAACAAAGTTATAGAGGTGAATCTTGACATTCATGTTGAGAACACATAACTAGTCATTTATGACCTGAGAGATCCAGTCAGAATTCTTTATGGTACATGGATCTTTATTTGCTCTAATGTACTGTTACTTTCAAAAAAATGTAGGAGTCCAGAGATTTTATACAGTCTTGAATGCTATAACACAATTAGCCCTATCACATAGACAGCACATTCCAAGGAGGACATCAGCCATACACTATATATATATATATATATATATATATATATATATATATATAATCTCCATTTATTAGAAAATATTTGAATATTTTGAACAGTGTGACAAGCTAGAATTTTCATTTAAAAATGTAAAATATTTACCATGGTATTACATTATTGTTAATTGTTTTTCCTATTTTGGCCAAAAGGCCATTCTTTTTTTTCAGAATTTTTTTTTCAATAATGAAAAAGTGTGTTCTTCAGAAACAACACTGTGCTGGACAAAGGGATACACTTTCTGGGTTCCATTATGAAAGCTGCAGTACAGTACTAAAATTCCTGGCTACACTCCTGTTAATTGCTTTAAAAGCTGTAAGAAACTTCATCTTGTCACAGCCTTTTTTAATTTGTATGGCAATTTCAAATGTATTACATATTTTAAAGCTGTAAAATCACTGCTGACTGTGTTCTGTGATGGCTGCCACATGTCCTGCTGCAAGACACCAGGTCATAACAGCTTTGATAGATACATAACTTCAGTTATTATGCATCCTTAAAAGTTGCTATGATTGGATTTTATGTCAGAGCAGCAATCCTTTTACTGATCTTGGACCATAATCAGCATGCTCCATGTACGAGGACAGTACTCAGTGAGACTGTCCTTGAATTGCTGACTGTCCTACAAAATCTGTGAAATGTCCTATCTGTAAATGTAAGGAAACAGTCTTTCCAAGTCTTTTTTACATCTAGAACAGTTGTCCCCTGTCACTGGCTACCATAGTGTAAAACTGTTGACATGAAAATGCATTTGGTTTTAGTTTTCCAGCTGTTTGGAGTAGGATAACATTGCTTAATGTATTGCTCTTTTATACAGAGTACTAGTTAATATTGAATTCTCCAGTTATAGGCCAGTAGCTATACTCTCTCCACTTGCAAAGATTATGGAAGAATGTATTCATAGACAACTCATGCACCACCTAATCCAGAATCACCTTATGGCAGACACTCAGCATGGCTTCCGTCCTCATCACAGCACTACTTCAGCCCTCCTAGCCTTTGCTGACACCATAAACCATAATCGCAACAATAATTATATATCCTCAGCCCTCTTCTTGGATCTTTCCAAGGCATTCAATATGGTTGATCACCAACTTTTAATCCACACCATGCAAACATTCTGTCTAGGTACTAGAACCCTTCATTGGTTTCAATCCTACCTGAATGGTCGACAGCAGGCTGTCCTCTGGCAGAACAAACTCTCTAATCTTCTACCTAATACTCTTGGAGTACCACAAGGCTCTATACTGGGGCCCTTGCTGTTCTCCATTTTCATTAACGACCTATATACTGTCATCCCAAAAGTCAGTTGTATCCAATATGCTGATGACTCTACTCTGATTTGCTCGGCCACAACTCCAATAGAGTTATGGTCAGCTACCCAGACCACCTTTAATACAATAGAAAACTGGCTTTCTGAATGTTGTCTGATCCTAAATCCCAAAAAAACTAAAATGCTGTTATTTTCACCAACACGTAGGTCTACCGCTTTCACCTTTACCATAAATTCAAATGATGGCACAATAACCTCCCCTGACCCCTCTACAAAACTATTAGGTGTCATCATAGATAATAATCTAAAATTCGACCTGTATGTTAACCAAACTATCAAAACCATCAATAAAAAACTATGGTCACTTTACAGAATAAAAGCCTTCCTAACCCCTCCAGCTAAAATTGCCATAGCTCGCTCTCACCTTCTTTCAACCCTTCTGTATGCATCACCTCTACTCTCGAATTTAAACAAGACTGTCCTTAACAAACTCTCAATTTGCTACAACCACATTGCCAGGTTTGCCACTGGGCTGCCTTTTAGGACTCATCATTGCATCAATCTAAATCAGCTTGGGTGAATTGAACTACCCAGCCTAATCCAGTATAACCAACTGATTTTGTTTGTTTGTGTCTTTCGGCTTTTTCCTGGTTAGGGGTCACCACAGGGGAACTCCGGTCCGTAATGATTGGCAGTAAAGTTTTACATGTTGGCTTGCCGGGCCTAATGCACAACCTTCAATGAAGGAACGCCCGTTCACGCATGTCGCCATACAGAAGACGCTCTAACTGAGGATCGAACGGGCAATGTCTAACTGTGAGGCAACAACGCTAACACAGCACCACCACCGCAGCTAGTATAACCAACTGATTATGGCCTATAAAAACCTCTATAATCCAGACAATACTCCTGCACTTAAAAATATTATCACCCCCTATAACAATCCTAGACCGCTTTGATCCTCTAACAAACTACTAATTCAGACTAGCAAAATTAATAACACAGCCAGTGACTCCCTCTTTGCAAACTATGTAAGTAGAACCTGGAATTCTCTTCCACTTTGGAAACCCTGTCCAGTGAAGCAGTAAGTGTGGATTTGCTTAGTGTGGGTGTGTGTGTGTCTAACTGACTGGCTAAAACAGCAAAGAAAAGCTGCATATTGTGAGCTGCCGCATGTGGAGATTTTAAGTTTATGAGTGCAGTTATTAACAGCGTAAGTAAATACTATGGATCCAGCTCTTAATATATAGGCCAGAGATGGTTTACATTGTTCTACCAAAGGAAAGCAAAATTTCATACATGGTGTACATACCTTTCAAATGTACCTCATTACGAGGAACGTACCTCATTTGGGGTCTTAAAAAGTTCATGTTCCTCGAAGTTCCTTGAAGTTTCACATTGAAAGAGTCTGTCACACATTCAGTGTTAGGAATTTTTTTTAAGTGAAATCTATGGTAAATAGAAATTAATTATATTAATTCATTAAAAGATCTTCTTTATAAGTAAAACCAGAATATTTTGACCATCCTCTGACCTTCCTAGTTGAAGTTGTTAGTAAGCCATTAGTACGTGTTCCACATTTTGTTCATTTGCTCCACATTATGAGGGCTAGTGTTCCTCATTTTGGAGATGGAAGGTTGAGAGCATTGAGGGTGTACATAAAAGAAGTAACCTAACTACCAGAAACAACAACAATGATGTAAGGGACTTCAGCAAGGACTACCTGCAAAACAGGTATAGCCATATAAAGAAACGGACATTATGAAGTAGAAAAGAATAAATAAGGTTTAATAAACCTAATAACTGACACGTTTTTGAGAAAAAATAAATCGCCTTCCACAAGCAAGCATTAAACAAAGGAATCAACTTTAAGAAAAGGCACAACTAAACATTAAAGTTTAAAACTCTCACGACCAGTAAATTTAAGTAACATTAAGTATAATCAATCTTAGCTTCTAGTATATCTTTCAGCCCTAGTAGAGAAGAGAGAGTTAAAACATGCATTAAAAGCATTTGATTTTACCTGCCACCAGACTTATTGCTGAGGTCCTCATGAAGAGGAGAGTATTTCAAGGCCCCCACTACTTGAAACACAAACACCACATTATATGGAGCTTCAGTATATTGAAGTAATACATTTGTGAACATAATCCGTTTTTTTCATTTGCTTGGGTGATAAAGATAAGAAGTTAACCTAGAGAAGAATTTGATATATGTTGTCTGTCCATGTTATTTATATATTTAACTCCTTCAAAGGGTTTTATTAGACATTCTTTAAAGACAAATAATGTAACTTTCATCTGAATATTATTTAAAAATTATCTGAAAAAAAGTGATTTTGAAAATTTCCCCTTTTTTTGATATTAAACTTATATAAAGAAGTATTTATTTTCCACTAAAATAGCTGTATAGACTATATACTAATTGTAAACTGCAGAAGATTAAATTGTCTTTTTTTTACATCACCAATTTGGAACTTGCTAATCACATTTTCAGTATGAATCACTGTCAGTGTGGGCTCGGTTTGTTCAAGGAAAGCCATTTTCTTTTTAATTTTTTTCTTCTTAGTTGTAAAATCTTGATAGGTATGGTGGTGTGGTGGCAAAGCCTCCCCTCACATGAAGGTTTACCCTACAAAATAAATGCTGCAAGAGCAGTATGACAGGCTGCCAAGCAAGCGTACAGCATGACAGCCTGTGTAGCTCAGGCAGATATTGTACAGTCAGTGACTAATTAGTGAGGCATGATAGTATAACGGTGAGCTACATGGCATCCTGTGCAGTCCGCACTGTGCACTGCCCAGTCAGTAACCAGACGGTCAGCAGGATCTCATAAGAGAGTACCGTATGAAAGCCTGCATGCACTGGACTGCAAGGCAGAGTCCACATCTCCTGGTAAACACTGTATAGTGGGGTGTGTACACTGCAGCACACTCTGTGCTCTAATGGTATATAGTGTAAATGATGACAAAGGACAAAGCAGCATGCATCATTGTCAGTACAGTTCATACAGCCTGCGACATGAGTTGTCCTCATGCCACATTCATGCATGCAGCTCTTCCTTTGCTCCTCGCTTAGGCTTCATATTTAGTGAGTATCATCCAATACCTACCATGTTAATGTGTTTTTTTGTCTTTGGTTGATAACTTTACATTGCTGCCTCACTACATTATAATACACTATGTTGATCACAAATTATTGAAACTCAAATAATCAAAAAAAAAGGAAAAAAAAGAAATAACATTCTATATAGCAGACAAGCCCTCCTGTGCTTACCACACCCCCAGCTAAAGATATATACCAACTCTGAAATCGCAAAGTGGTGGGAAAAGGTCAAAATCCTACTCTCCACTATGTAGTGATTCTGCAAAACAAATGCTGACATCCTGTGATGAGCCAACAGTTCAACATACAATCGCTATAACTAAATGTTCAACAAACAAACTTACAATCAAGAATATGGAACTCTGTTTATGTATAGAATTATATATGTTTAGATATAATGTTACATGGTTCTGCATCTTAAGACCATACAAGTGCCAGCCCTAGTGACTGTGTAACAGTCTCAGCGCTGCAGCCTGTGGGTTGCAATGAATTCTGGAGCAGCAGGGATACACAGCACTGCTGTTTACTAAGGGGGATTATCCCCTTAACTATGCTGCATTGCTTATTTGTAGATGGACAGCTTCTACCTGCTTAGTCAGTGCCCTGTATTGTTTATCTTTTGCAGTTCTGACATGTATCAGTGAATCAAGCATAATCATTACTATGGCATATTTCTGTACAGTGGACCTACACAGAGGTTACCATGTCTGTGAATTCCTCTGTGCACATTTTCCAGTTATACAGTGTTGGAATGTTAAAACCATGTATCCTGCAAGAGTCCACTGAGCATATCACATTTATATAATGTGAATGAATGTATTAGTTGATCTGTGCTGTTATCACTTGGCTACTTAAGATTTCTAGGGTTTGCAATAATATTGTAATAAACACTTTGAACTTTGTCTTTTGTACACTGAAATGAAATAGTCTGTCTAATGCACAGCACTGAATAACATAAACCAACAGATAAAATATAAAATGTCAGATTTTTCTAACCTGAAAAATTAAGAGCTCTAGCAGGTAGAACGTGAAGCATTTTTCTGCTCTGGTATTATCTTTTTTTTATTTCAGCAAACCCATTTCTATCATACTTATTCAAGGGATTTGGGATGTGGTTGACATAAAGCCAAAAATGCCTCCCAGATCTTACCAAGTAAATCCCATAGGAAAGACTACTGTTTCTGCTAAGACCTCCCAACAGTAGTATTTTATTTTTTTCAGTTTTCTCTTTTTGTACCTTTGAGAAAACAAATGGCCATTTTGTTCTTCCATCAAAGGTCATAAATATGAGAGTTAAGATGCCAAGATGAATTAAAGACTGTGGAAGTAAGGGCCCCTTAGGGAGGAAAACTTCATTTGAAGCGATGCTTGCAATGTTAGAAGCAAAATGCATTAAGAGATTCAGAAAGAAAACTATTTTGAAACAAAAATGCATTAACAAATTAACAGCATGAGGATACACTAAATAGTATACCCATTTTTAAAATAAGTGTGTTGTGACATTAATAAAAGCTTACAACTCACATTTTAAACATTGTTGCAAGTCTACACTCATAATATAAATGGAGAGATAAGTACTGTCATGACAAAGCAAACTCCAGAAACAGAACAATGTCATGGGGGGAAGGGTGATAAACTGCAGTACACCTATAGTTGCATGCAAAGAACATTGAATACTACAATTAATAAAAATTGTAAATCATTTTAATGAATTTTGTGCTATAGTATTAGGAATGCACTCTTGTCATAAGCAAACATTTTTGCTCTCTGCATGGCCAGTTACAGCTGCTCTATGGGTGCTGTTTCATAATGCATGTTTGTGTGTATATTGTATATCTGTGTGTGTGTGTGTGTGTGTGTGTGTGTGTGTGTGTGTGTGTGTGTGTGTGTGTGTGTGTGTGTGTGTGTGTGTGTGTGTATGTATGTGTGTGTGTATATGTATGTGTGTGTGTGTGTGTGTGTGTGTATGTGTGTGAGAGAGAGTGTGCATGCATGTGTTGTGTTAACATGCCAGTATGCATGAGCTGAGTAACAGGCTTGGCACATGTAAAATTGTACTTTCAAAACTACAATAAATCACTGTTTTAACAAGATGGAAGACCTCTGCACCTCACACCCCCTGCTAATTATTTATACTAACTCTGAGGGTGTACAAACATGGGGTAAGGGAAAATTTCCTAAATCTTAAAATCATGCAAGCTTCTACATCTGTTGATCAGCTGCTTAGTTGATGATTTGCAATCTACTAAGCACCTGTTGCCCTAACACACATTCACTGATTTCAATAGTACCCATATATATATGTATAGATATATGTGTATAGCTATAGATAAGATAGATATACACAGACACACACACACACACACACACACACACACACACACACACACGTACCCATAAATGATATGCTTGTGCTCTTGTGGCTGTGAACTTAAAGACACTATTCATTTAGAATTAATCATTATTAGGAAGTTAAACAGTCTGTTTCAGTGTTATTGCTCACATTACTGTGCATTCCTGAGCAAGTATTTTTTTTAGACAAAGTGACATTTTCTGGGTCTTTCTATAGCCAGTTTGCCTTTTTCTTTTTGCGTTGTCTTTTTATAACTTTCCTTATCTACACTTATTCTTTCCAAAGCCCGTATTTTATCTGATAAGATAACAAATTTAACATTGCAATTTTATTTCTCAAGGATACAACATCTGAATACTTTATTGTACAAGTAAATTAATCATTCAGTTCCTTGCTTTTATTGTAATATTACAGATGGGCAGATATACATAGTCCCATTTAAATGTCCAAAGAACTATAGCAGCAAGGAATGGAGGAAGGTGCATAAGTATGGCTGCTTTAATTAGTTTTGTTTACCATAATGATAGGGAATTGGGACCGACGTAACAAAACTAGTGTGGATTTTAACATGTTGAGATGCTGTGGTGATTTTCTTATAGCATGTCAAAGTTAAGTTGGCCTCTACTGTTCAGCTGCCAAGGGCCAAGTGCTAGAATATGCACAGTAAATGAGTATTCACAAATAATTGATGCACTGCAAAACACTACTTACCATGATCAGGTATTTTTTTCAAACAATCCTAGTTTTGCAGAAAGTGGCTAGATATGTCTCTAAAGCAAAACACAAAAACATTTACTGTGCTGGCATATCTGTCGATATTCTGTGAAAGTAGGAATGTTTAAAAATATGCCATTAAGGTAAATTGTGTTGTACCTAGTGCTATGTATATAACCCACAAAAAAAACCTCTTTCCCTTCAAAAGATATATAAAAAAGTTGATTGGTATTGTACCTGGTTTGTCAGTAATATATTTAGTGGAGATGATTATTGCTTGTTGTTAAAATTAATGTAGCTAATATTTTGTTCATCTTTAGAGCAATTTCTGTAAACTTTTAAAAATTGATTTAATAACTATTGCTTAACTTATAATCAAGGGTATGCTATCTAGCTTCAGAGAGGTCATTATACACTGTGCATGTCCCTCATCAGACCCATCATAGAGAATAATGTCCCAATCAGTTGTTACCTGATCAGACACATGCAATAACTGGAATGTCCACAAAGGTTCCTTACAAAAAGATTTCAGGGAGTAAACACAGTGTCATATTCATTTATTTTTCAAATACATTTGAATTAATTCCATAGTATTTATACACAACATCTTAAATAACTATGTACACTATTTAGATTAGCCTGACACTATAACAGATCTTAATATATACAGTTACTTTACAAGTATGTCCAATCCATTATCAGATTGTCTGATCAATTATTGTATAGTGTCAGTCAACGATAAGACTTTCCCCCAAGGGTTGTTGATAAATGGCTTTGGATAAATTCTTAGTTCTTTAATTTTAATTTCCAATAATGCTGTGGTCTTCAGTAGGCTGCAGAAGTCTTCCAAAGTTGGTATTGTGTTTGTATTCCATCTTCTTGTTATACACTTCCTTGAAATTGCAAGTATAGTCCATACTAGACACATGTTTGACCTATTCAAATGAGGACCTTTGTTCACATTTAATAATACAAGAGCTTTAGTTAAATAAAATGATTAATTAAATAAAGCTTGTATAAAGTTATTAATACCATTCCAAATGGATTAATTTTAAAACAAATCAAAGAAAATATGGTACCAACCTGCATTGTATACTAGTTCACATCTCCAACATATTCCTTTTATGGAATAACTAATTGTACTGATTCTGTCTGGGGTTAAGAATGCTCTGTGCAAGTATTTCCAATTAAAAGCTTTCCAGTATTGTATAAAAGATATATATTTTATTAATAATAAGAAATTTGTTTTAATATCTTCAATTAACTGTATTGAGTGTCTTTTTGTTAAAAGATCAAACCAGATTTTTAAATCTGTATTTGCATTAATAATGAGTCAATGTAATAATTAATCATACAAGTTTTAGTGGGTTTAGTTATGTTATATTGCATACTAATATATATGTGCCATGGCAAATTGTTTTTATCTGTTATTTGAATTTTTGTTTTGTAAATCAAATTAATTTATTGATATTACAGTTAGTAATTGTTTCCAATTTTCAGAGTAATTTGGATTTATCTAATCTGAGATTGTTTAAGATATTGATGCTTTTATATATGTTTCTATATCAGGAAAGTTTAATCTTCCCTGTTTCCATGGTCTGATATGATGTATTAAAGCTATTCTGTTTCTTTTGGAAAACCATAACATTTTATTAGACATGAATTTATTTATTTAAGTATATTCCTTTCTGGTAGCAGTTGTATTGCCAAGGCTATATATAGGATCTTTGGCAGTAAAACCATTTTTATTAACTGTAGTCTATCTTCAAATGTTAATATTTTGTTTTAATTGTATTTATGATATTATTTTAGTATTTGGGATTACTTCATTATTATCCTTGCATAACTCAATTCCTAGATATTTTAAGGTAGATTCTTGTTTCCCTATGATGTGATCCCCCTTAGTCTGTAGTTCTTTTTTTATTTAAAAATAAACAATTTTGATTTATTGAAATGGAATCCTGAAATCATGTGAAATTTGTCAATTAATATATTTTATTCTTCTAATGTCTCTTTTGTATTAGATGATATTAGTAATATGTCATCAGCAAATAGCATTACTTTAGAATTGTATTGTTCATAAACATCTATTCCTTTGATTTTTATATTGTTAAGAATTGAATTTGCCAATATTTCAGTAGTCAGAGCAAATAGAATCAGTGACATGGGACATCCTTGTTTAGTACCTTTTGTTATATGTATAGATTCAGAGGTAAAATGACCTAACTTGACATACACTAAATTATTTGTGTATATATATTCTTTAGGAGATGAACAAAGGATGCAGGAAATTCAAATGGCATTAGGATTTTGAGTAAATAGTCCCAATTTAGGGTATCAAAGGCTTTCTCTATATCTAAGCCAATTATGAGCGTTTCTTTACTTTCTTTATTAACATACTGTATAAGAGAAATTATCCTTTTAATATTGTCATGTGTGTGTCAATGATAAATAAATGATATATAAATCCAGTGTGATCATTATTTATTATTTTGGATAGTGGTATTTTCATTCTGTTAGTTAATATTGTCATAAATATCTTATAGTCATTATTTAAAAGTGATATAGGTGTATATGAGGTACAGAGGTTGGGGGATTTGTTTTCTTTTAGGATTGGTGTGATTAAGAAATATCTCCAAGAGGGTGGCATTAAAGCTTGTGACTGAATTTCTAATATAGTTTTATAGAAGAGGGATAGTATCTTTGAAAGGAAAAGTTTATATATTTCCATAATTATGCCATCTATACCTAGAACTTTATTATTTTTATCCTCTTTTATTGTATCTGTAATTTCCTTGTAGGATATGAGTGCTTGCAGATCTAGTTTTAATTTTTCTGGTATTTTTTTTATATTAGAAATTTTTTCTTCTAGATTTAATTGATCGATATGAATATTTTCATATTGAAAATGTTCCATATAGTGATTTCTATAGACATCAAGAATGTTACCTATATTCAAGACATTTTCACTTTCTTTTCATGGAAGATACTTTTAATGTTATTTGCTTTTGATTGTATTTTGATTCTTGTGGATATATTATGTAGACATTTGGGAGAAGTGGCCAAGGTATTAATTTTTAGTTTTTTTTTTCTAAAGCTAAACTAGTTTTATGTGCTAAAATGCCATTGTATTTATTGTTTAATACTTTAACTTTCTTTTTCATCTTCAAATGATTTTGATTTTTTTTCTTTTACTGACAAATGTTTAGATTGTAGATCTAATAATTCAGAATCCCTTTCTCTGATTCTTTTTTTAACCAAGTTAGGGTTTTACCATATATGTAAGCTTTTAATGAGTCCCGTATCATTATTTTATTTATCTCTATGGTCTGTGGTGTAATTAATATCTAAGAAGAACTGTAATTCAGATAATAATAACCAGGGTTTGAACTCTTTAATTTTAGTTATATATGCTAGAATTCTGGAGTTAAAGATTAATGGTTTGTACCCATTTTGAAGTTTTAGTATCAATGAATTGTGGCCTGAAAAGGGGCAGGGAGTGATTGAAAAGTGAATGATTTTAAAGTGTAAGTCATGGGCAGCAAATATTTTATCTATTCTAGTTTGGGTACCAAATCTGTGATCTTGATGGGAAAACAACAAAGATTTATCTTCTTTAAATTTGAAAGTATCGACAAGATGAAATTATTCAACCCACTTGTTTAAAGCTTTTGATACAGCAGATGTGCACAGTGGTCTTTTATTTGTAGTTTCAGAAATATCAAATATACAGCTAAAATCTCCTCCTAATATTAAGTTGCTTTATAATTATTGGAAATGAAATCCAAGTGTTTTTTAACAGTTCTTGTTCCAGTGCCTGGGAACCAGTATAGATTGGCTAGGGTCCATATTCTATTATATTTAACTATTACTAATGCCATAAGGCCTTCTTTATCTTCATACTTATAAATGATTTCTGGGTTAATCACATTTGTTTTCTATAAAATTGTTACTCCTTTTGTCTTTGTCTTATGAGTGGATTGCGCCAATATTCCTTAGGATTCCATTTGTAATTGTCATTTGTTTTGAAATGATTTTCTTGAAGGAAGACAATTTGTGCTTTGTTCAGAATTAAATATTTCAGTAGATTTCATCTCTTGCTAGCATTGTTTAAGCCATCGGTATTTAAAGTTAATAAAGTTTAATCCATATTAGGTTATTTAGACTTTGTATTTTTTGTTTTATTGTTACTATTAAACATTTTCCTCTGATAACTATAAAGTATATGTTTGAGCTTTTAAAGGAAATTATCAGTTTTATACTCTGAGTGTTTACCAGTAATGTAATGTTTTGGTCAGGCATACTAAACATGTTTTTTTGTGAAATAACAAATTTAAATTAATAAATGTTAACAAATCTAAGATCTGCACTAGCCATGGAATGAAACTCATTTCTAATCTGATGGATAAACCTAAGTCCATCAGATTATCACTCATACCTTGACAATCTAGAACATCTGAGCTCCATACATTGAATTATCATATGGAGAATATTTATAATAGGAATAAGCAATATGTATATTATTTTGAACAGATATAGTATTATTGTAGATTAGACAGAATTATAATACAATATAAACGTCTACTTATTGTAATTAATATTTGCATGAAAGATAGATGACAAGCAATTTGATCATAGTTAAGTAGGATGTATCATATACAAAGCCACAATAAAAGATTATAGCACACTTATTTAACATATTCACCCTTAGTGATGAAGTCTTTAAAAACTTATTACTAAATATAAATAGATGGTAATAATATTTATACCTAATGTTTATAATGCAATGTAGTTTACTGGATATTTCAGAAGTTATATCTCATTGTTTGAAAGCATTTAAGTAATCACTTTGTTTGTTGCTAACTTACTTAAAGTTCAAGTTTGTTTTATGTGAACATTGATGAACATTGATGGAAGTTACTGCATTGAAATTATCACTTCACCCCCCCCCCCAGTTTCCTACACATAAGGATTTTCATGTCTGTCTTTTCTTATAAAATGAGTGACATTATAGGTTAAAAACTACAAATTCACTTATTGTGATTATGATTGCAAGTTTCCTTTCCATATTCATAAACTGACATTTTATGGCATATACTGCAAGTCTTTAGATTTAAATGGCAACATTCTATTTTGTATAATCAGCAAAGGTTAAACTAATTGAGTATTGTCAATTTAATACTATTTGTTCAGAATGTGATTGTTACATTCTATGACATTTCTAGTTCAGGCATCTATTGTTTCCCTTGAACAACTTTGTCAGTTTGATGTCATGTATAAAACATTAGTTAGCTTGGTAACTGCTTAAGTATTATATATGGTCAAGATGGGTTATAAGTACTACAATTCAAGTTAAAGCAATTACATGACTTGTTATGCATATTTACTCATATAAGAAAATCATCATGCGTCCCCTTGATGTTCAGTGTAGTGTATGTCATTTATGACAAGTTAAACAGTAGTGTTATTATACACAAGCCCATGTTATTAAATCCTGTCTTTGATATCTAAATTTAGCAGACTGCTTCATCTTATATGACGATTATATATTTTATGTCTAGATTTACTAAAATCATACATTACATAACTTGTGTGCGTTTTTTTTTTTACTGTTGCTTAGTTATTTGAGAGACCACAAGCTGTACTGCTTATTCTTATTATTAGCTCCTTCCAAGCCTATTTATACAGTACATAGACTTTAAATTATGAGACCCTTCTAGTTATTTTTTTGTTATAAGTATATTTCTATCCTTAGATACACACATATCAGTACTTCAAGCATGGGCAACAATGCCCATCCAATTTTGCCAGAATACCATTCACTAGTTCATATGGGTGTTTCCAGGCTGTTCTTAAAATATCCAAACCAATATTTGTCCTTTTCCATTTTGCCAGCCTGTTCCATTCAGTGACCACTCTGCCAGTGAACCACTCAACACACCTTCCATTCCCACAGATATTTTCACAAAGGAAATCTGATGACTTTCTAGCACTTCCCAGCACCCCCAAACACCCCTGGAATCAGCTATCCTCATATGCCCAATACGTCCGAACAAGCTCACCTCCCAGACCACTGCAAAGGGAACTGCACAAGACCAAGTGCTCTTAGTCTTTCACAATAACTCAGACTTCCACTCTTATGTAAGTCCTTAATGTGTTTGGACCAAAATACATTTTAAATATAAAATTGTGCTTATTATTATTATTATTATTATTACTTTTTTATCAAGTATCAACTTAATGAGCTAAACGAATTGTTGGGAGACCATCAATATGTGTACATGTGGTTTAAAACAGCCCCTTTATATATATATATATATATATATATATATATATATATATATATATATATATATATATATATATTATTTTTTTTAAACCAAAACCTTCATCACCAAGAATCATCTTGGAGGTTCCTCTGAGCCATTAAGCGTTATCGTCACTCTGTCTCCGTTACCGTAGCAACCCGGGAATGTCTGTTTCTATTAGTATGTCTGTGTACTGCATGCCAGAGGCTCACGATGCACCTGAAGCAAAGCTTTACCTCACCGCAACTTCAAGCCTAAATTCCATCCCTTTCAGCGAGGCAGCAGCCAGGAAAAGAACAGAGAGCAAACAGATCAAAAAAAAAAATCCCAACAAGCCACCACAACAAGAGATAACACATTCTTCCAGCCTTACCACTTCTCACTCAGCAGATGTATAAACAAATTATTCTCTGCCAAAATATCCCAAATCACAGTTTTATCCACCCCTTCCCCTGGATCTTACACAAGCATCAGTAAACCTCAATCACAAGCCTTAACCCACAGCTTCCCAGAGATGAAAACAGCAACATACAACAGCTGCATCCACACACACCATATCAGGCTTAACCAAACAGCACTCGAAGCTATAATACCTGCCATGATTGATGTTAACTATGTTTATACAGAATAATAATGACATTTGTACTAGCTGCCAGACACAGCTGCATCCATGCATACCATATCAGGACTGATCAAACAGCACTTGTAGTTGTGATACCTGCCATAATTGATATTAACTATATTTAGACAGAATAATGATGACATTTGTACTAAGAGCTTGTTACTATTATTTAGCCAGGATATACATGACATTTGTAAATCATACTTTAACTGAAGAAGGCATTGGTCTCCATGACAGCATTTTTTTTCAAAACACTCTACTGTTACTGATATTATATATGATGTTCATTTGTTACATTTGAGTCTGAACTCTGATGAATGGTACCTTGTTGAATTAGTTAATTTATTACTTAAATTACTATAAGTAAAATCAATGAAAAATTAACAAGATAAGTATTCACTGAGTTCAAGTAAGAGAACAGAAACATCTATTCTTGCATTATATGTTGCTTTGTTTGGCTTATATATAATGTAAATAATAAACCCATGTTGACCTACCTTTGTTTGTGATGAATTATTGGACTCTTTGAACATTCTGAATTAATCATTACTGTTTCTCAGCTGTTTAAGAAACCCTCCTTTTTTTTTAAATAAAAACAGGTGACAAGTGACGTACCATATTTGTTGATACTTCGAGAGATGTAGTTGTAAGAGTTATTTTTTGGGACAGCTATGTTGGAATCAGTTTTTATTTCTTCTTTCTAGCATCAGTCCAAGGATTTGTTTCTTGTATTCTTTTAAGAGTAGGGGCCATCCTTTCCATTTCTTCTAGGATAGACACTATGTTGTTGTTTTTCATGAATATAGTAGCTTCTTCTAAGTCATTAAAGGTTCTCATCTCATTGTCAAAAAATATTTTTATCTTGGCCGGAAAGACCAGCTGTGCTTTAATGTTGTTTTGTTTCAACAGTTTTATTATTGGTCAGACTTTTTTCCTTTGTTCTAGTATTCTGGAATAATAATCATTGTCAACCCTTATCAGGCTTTGATTACATTTTAAGGGTGATTTTCTTCAAGCAGATTGTAATATTAGTTCCTTGTCCAGAAATGAAAAAAAATGTTATAACTATGGATCTAGGTGGAGTATTTGTTGTGTTAGAAGCAAGTTTCCTCAGTGCTCTGTATGCCCTTTCAATTCCAAATGAAAGTATCTATTTCAAGTCTATAAATTCGGGAATCCAGGTTGTTAAGAATTAAATAATGTCTTCTCCTTCAGTTGTTTCAGGCAGACCAAAGACCCTTATGTTGTTTCTCCTTTCCCTGTTTTCCAAGTCATCTATTTTGTTAAGCAGCCATATATTCTGTTTAAGCAGAAATTCTTTTTGGAATTCTTCCTCTTTGAGTTTCCCTTCAATATCATTTAGAGAAGTCTCTATATTTGTTATTTTTGTATGGTGTTGCTGTAATAATTCCTTAAGAGTATCAGTCTGTTTTTGAGAATTTAATTTGAGGTTTTCTAAGTCATGTTTAAAGCCATCCATCTTTAAAGATAGTTCCTGTAAGGTAGATGTCATCAATTGCAGTTCCTTTTTCAAAGCAGCATCTGGATGAGAATTATTTCAGTTGTTCATATTCAGTGACTCAATATATCTCCAAGTTACTTGACAGGAAAATGTTTGTATATCTCTACCAAAATTCATATTTATGTAGTTTAGTAGTTTATCTATAGATTTCTGACATTTTAAACTTGAAAATAATAACATTTTCTTATATCATTATACTAGTTTATGGAGTTCTCAAAATTCACTGCTCTAGGTTGGCCATCTCACAGTGTCCTATTCTGATCACCTGATCATACAGACTTCTGAGAGGTAATCTTTACCTGGCATAAAAGATATCCCTGGACCCTATTTGCACACCCCCAAAACAAGCAACATCAAAAGTAGAAGATTAAAAGCCCTAAAATGGACATGCTGGAGAGACAGTTTCTCAGAGAATTCCCATTCTCTGGAGCAGGCTCCTCATCCATTTGAAGCAGAGTTCCTCCCTATCTCCATTTAAGTGCAATTTGCATGCCTGGATGGGTAATTGGAAATTCACCCCTGGTATGGCTTCTATGTCTCTGATGGACAGAGGATGTTAGTAATTCACCTGCTATGTAAATCAAATTTGTGAATCACATTGAGTTGCATGGCTAGGCCTATAATGGTCCTAGTGGTCATTAGCCCAGTACATACCTATGAACGTCTGAACCTATGAATCACCCTGCAACTGAAGAATATTACTGTGGTGCACCCAGTATGTTATCAGAGAGCTGAATAAACTACAGGGTGTCATTGGATTTCATATGGTATAGAAAACAAGTACATTTTGGAGAAACTGTTACACAGTCTTAGTCTGTTGAGTGACTTAGATGTCATAATAAAGACAGCATGATTGAATTTCCTGTCGGGAGGATTGAGTCAAGTATGTTTTAATCTTCCCACTTCTGATAAATATTTAAGAGCATCTGAGAATTTTTTAGCTTTATTCTCCATGTCTATTGAGCAAATGCAGGAGAACCTTAAATGTGAAATTAAAGTTCTAACAACAGCACCCTCTTTTGGAAAATATTAATAAAGACATGTTTATCCTGGAGCAGAACTGCATTGGTGTGATTTTGTAAAACAAATGCATATTTAAAAAGCTTGAGAGTCAAATAAATAATGAAGATTAAGCTGAAGCTAAACACAACAAAGTACAGCCATGAAGTATTTGAAGTTTACTTAACTTAGTCTGTGCAGCAGAGGGCAAGTGAACCCCCTTACATTTTGAAATCTTTGAAGCCAGGAAACCACTTGATATTTGAAAATCTTTCTCCAAAACTCTCAATTAAATGTATACCTCATGCGATTTCAAATATCAAGTAAACAATTCACGTTACAATATTGCAAAATTCACTTTTTTGTTGGATACTAATACCAGAGTACAGTGTAATATCTGAGTTTTGTCTGGTGATGCTGATTTTGCATTTCAAATTTATGAAAAATATTTGTGCTTTATTTGCCAAACATTAATAGAACTATGGTCGAACAAAGAGTTAGAACTCAATAACAGTGCACAACAGACCCATGATAGTAACAAGAGAATTGTTCATCTGTTTGACAACTCTGCAGTGATGTATGATGATTCTGGGAAGTTCATTGCTGTTTTGTGATATTGCAAAAACTCTGTTAGTTATGTATATATTATCACAATGTTTCAAAACAGTAGTATAATCAATGGAGCTAGGCTTATTAGGAGGAAAATACAACGGGCTGACTTGTATGTCTTAAGGCTGCCTATCACACTGTAGCACACATATGCCTTTAGGTCACACAACTCTTTTGACAGTCATTCTAATATGAAGTGGTTGCTAATAAACGTAACTGTTTTACCAGATAAGCACATTAATGGAGGTCTTCACATTATCTATCATGATTTGGTGACATTTTTTAGTAACAATCTTTACTTACATACACCTATCCCTGACATGAAAATTTTACACTTCATTTTGGATTTGTTAATTTACATATGGAAAATATTTCATATTTCAATAGCTTTTCACAAACACACTTCAATAATTGCAGAGCTCTGCATCTCACAGAAGATATTTCACTGTGCACCCTCAAATTATTTCAGATTACAGATGACATGTTCCTTCTTAATGTTGAGGTTGTCATTTTTAAAATATAGCCATTGACATACAAATATTGCTGGTATTTCTAACTGTGTGAACAACAAAGCTGCATAGCTCAGAGCATGTCCAACTCTAGTACCATCCTCTCTGTACACTAGCATGTACTTATTCTCTTGCTTTATGCCCATAAATGCTTTCTGAAATAAATATTGCTAAATATGGCATATTTTCCTTAATGTCCCACAAATAATCATCAGTACCTGATGGGTTATACAATTCATATAGACCGTTTCACTGTGCACACATAGTAGTTCATATCAGCTCACAGATGACACCTTGCTACCATTTCTGACATAATAATATTAGTATGCAAATATTGTTCATGGTTAAACCTACATGGACAAACAAAGGTGTATGGCTCAGGATGTGTGCATGTCAAATGCCCCCGTTGTGTCAATTTTGGCTGCCATCCTGGTTGTTTGTGTGTGTGTGTGTGTGTGTGTGTGTGTGTGTGTGTGTGTGTGTGTGTGTGTGTGTGTGTGTGTGTGTCAAACCAATAGTCAGACTGGGTAGTAAGAACAGTACTGTGGCCATCATAAGTGGGTTGAAATTATGTCATGTTTATGGTCTGTTAATTTCCTTGGAAAGTGTTTTTTTTTTTTTTTGTTACCATCTTACACTCATTCCCTCCAGTACAGCTCTTTTCAGTGTATACCTTTAACTCACCATGGGTGTGGCTTGAGCCTTTAAATAATGAAGTTGTCACATTGCAGTTCTAGCAAATACTCAGTGACAGACGTCAAATATCAATACAATTATGTTTACCATCATGTACGCTTCAAGGTAAAACATTCCGATACCTTGTATGTAACATGGTTTTAGGATTATTAATGCAAATATGAAAAAGCAGTATTTGACGCCTAGAGGCGCAGTAGGAGGTAACTGTAGAAATGCCTGGAGGCACACTCAACTGCAATGAGTTAATACATTTGGCAGTAAATGACTTGAATTGTATTCCACTAAAACAAATCTTCATGTGTACAGTAGAAATAATAAAATGCTGCTCTATAAATAGTGCAACAATTTGCTTTAGTGAAATGTTCCCTTCATCTGGGCTGAGTAAATAACAACACATTAAAACAAATGACTGTAATGACTGCCTGAAGAGAGTCTGTTTGAGAAAACAAATCGATATAGGAGTAAGCTAACTGTTCAGTCACAACATTTTTCATCTGAATTATGAAGGGGAAAACTGATCTTAAAGTTATTTTCCAGACTTATTTTAGGCATTGTAGCACACAATCCAGGGAATTGCCCTCAGGGCCAGGATCTAATAATACTACAGGTATTTACTGTGATAACGCTTGTAGGATCACAAGAAGACTAAGGAGTTAAAAATTATGGCCTTCTTAAATTCTTACAAAAGCATTGTACTGAGACATGTCAGTCTTCATTGCAGACACGTGACTTTGGAAAATATGACCGTTTACACTCAGAATAAAATGGACATGGTATTGTCATCTGTCCATCCATCCATCCATCCATCCATCCATAACCCCTTTTTCCCATTTTTGCACATGGAGTCGGCCTGTCACTTCAACAGTGACAGTCATCTAGAGCCAAGAAGACCAGATTTTTTTCAATCAAATATGGTATTGGGGATACTAATTATAAAAATTAATAACATGGAAAGAAGGAATGCTTTCAGAATGATATATTGGTATAGGAACCCTAGACAAAGTATAGAACAATAGGAATATTTGTCCTCTCTCTTGGAGAATATTACATTATTTTTCACGAGTGACTTAAATTTTCCTAATTTAAACTGAACAAAATCACTAAGCACATCCTTTTCAAAGAGTTCATTTTTGAGAATTATGGCTGAGAATAATTTTACCCAGCTTTTCTAGTTTCCCACAAGAGAATACAACTTACTTGACTTACATTTGGTCACCAATCAGTTCTGGAACATAGCAACAATACCAGGCAAGATGTCTCAAGTATCATAAGATACCTAGCCACAGACACCTTTAAGTATGCACAATTAAAAGTTCCTGCCTTCCTTTCCAAGCACTTAATAGTGCTCACCTCCCACATCAAAAATGGCTGTACATGATAACATTGTGTCTACCCATGCAGTCGGCAAGACTAGCCTTAAAGGTAGTCAAAGTAGTACTTTGACCTGTAGTGGTAACTTATTCTATAGGCTGGGAAAACATTGAGTTGAGAACCTATCTCTCCAGCAAGTCTTGTTCATATGTTGCAGTAGATTTTGGTCTCTAGTGGAACTGTTTGTAGAGCCACTGGTTTTCCAAAGAAAAAGAAGGTTGAGTCTCTCATGGTTCAAAAAGCAAGACACAGGTCACCTTAGGGCAGCCTGTAGGTTACTAAGCATAATGAAACTTGTACTATTCTATCAGGTTGGAGGATTTATGGCCTTTGATTTTTGTAGAAAGATAAGCCTGGGGTCTTTATAGTTAAGAAATATGGTTTAATATTTAAATATAAAAATGAGCATTGTATTCACTGATGGGTGAGCTAAATGGAAAGTATGATAGCAGGATAAGTTCCATAGATCTTGAAAACATACCTTTGGAAACGAATTGGGACAGACAAAAGGATTTCCTGTCTGTGATAGAAACATGATAATCGGATAACAGAAGATTGTCCATATAAGCACCCAAATCTGTTATGACAATGCATGTCTGAAGAAGTGGACGCAGCATCTGTACCATGCACTACTATGCTGCACTTTTCTACATTTAACTTGAGACCATTTTCAGGACACCAGGCATGTGCGTATTTGAGCCCTCACCTTTGATTTTTAGTATCATTGCATGAGAAGGTAATAGGGCTAAGCCTGCAGTCATCAGAAAGCCCACTCAACCACATGTATGGGATATTGGACTGGATATCTGCAAAATGAATGCTAAGGAGGAGAGGGTCCTGCATGGGTCTCTGAGGTACCCCACTAGTTACAAATGTATATTCAAAGTTAACTTTTACAACCTGGAATCTGCCGGCTAGCTATTTTGCAATCCAGTGGGTAGCATACATTTGTCTGTTTCTTTACAATGTAGTCATGGATTTAGTTTCAAAAACCTTGACCTGATTGAAATAAGCAATGTGTACTGGTTTACCACTGTCCACAGCCTCAATAACCTTTTCAAAGAAGCTTAATAGGTTAAGAAGACAGGATCTACCCTTCACATAACCAGACTGATTGGTATCAAGATTAGTTAAATTGTCTGTGTCTGCATACATGAGATCTGTTATGATATGTCCCATGGCTCTGGCTATATGGCTGGTGAAGCTGATGATGGACCTATAATTGCCTGGCTCTACAGAAGAACCACCATTGTATAGGGGAGTCACAGTGACTGTTCTCCAGGCATCAGGCACAAATCCGGTGGGACGGTTTAAAAGTTTAAATAGAGAGAGCATTAATGAGAATACTGCCTGGTATGTTTTTTGGTCCTGTGGAGGTATTAATTTTAGTGTATGACAAGGATTTTAAGCCTTGTTCCAAGGTGATTTCAGGGGGAAACTAACCATGTTCATCATGTAGATCATTGCTGCACTAGCTTTAGCTTTATTGGCTATATCTTATTAAAGCTATAACAGCAAGCCAGCTTTCAGAGCTTCAAGGCAACCTCCACATGTCCAAACCATTAATCAGCTCAAGCTGAACAGAATAAAAAGTCAGGTTTATTTGCCAAGCCCTGCAAAGCCTTACTGCAACTGAAAACCTTTCATCAAGCAGGCTTCCAGTGGTCAGTTATTGTTTTTCCAATGCTGGAGAGATACGTTCCTTTCTAGAATTCCACTTTACTTTCTTAGATTGTACTTTCAATAATTGTACCTTTTCTATGAAAGATATATTTTAAAGCTGTGAAAAATGACCGTCAGTTGTTGGAATTTGTGGTAAAATAACAGTAAACTACCTTTTCTCAAATAAAATGTGCATCATTTTACTTTTGGGGACTGGGATATGTGTTTAAACTGATTTACTGTGTTTTTGCAGGGATTTTTTTTAATATTTGTTTTACCAACTACTGTAGCCTGGCTTCCTTGTGGATCAGTTATCTTTTTCAGCTCACTTGCTCAATTCTCCCTTCTTCCAGCCACAAAAATTATAACATTTCTGAATAGCTTTTGCCACCACAGCAGACTGCTAAATTGTCTCAGCAGCTGATAGGTGACCCTACTGTGGCCCAAACTGGTTCCTCATGACATTTATTTTTTCTCTGCTTCCCATTTTTTTTATTCCCTACAGCCATCATGTACTGGGAGTTAGACACATCCTTTGCAGCTGTTAGAGTGCCCTTGTTGGGCACAAAGAACCACTCTTGCCAGCTCTAGGTGAAGGGACAGAGAATGCCATTCTGCCTAGCCAGAAAGCTATGTCTATTCCTAAGGATGCTTTTTCCTGGCAAAAGTAAGTCTGTTTCTTCATAAATCACTGTGAAAAAGAAATAAATGTATTCTCGTGTCACAAAGAAGTGACTTACTGAGCTTTGCGCAGAGTTTAGTTCAGGCTTTTCACTCTTCCAGTATGGCTGTTTCTGGTAAAAATAAGGAGATACTTAATTCTTTGAATGGATAAAATATCTTCAACCTCAAAGTATTTGTGAAGTGACAGATTCCGTTTTGCCTCCCCAGGTTTCTGATTCATCTTCCAAGGAGAGTGCTGCTTCAGGCAGTCCCATTGAAGGATTTTCTTTCTCTGAAATCATTTACAGAATAGATTATTTGTTTCATTGGGAAAATAATAATAATGTTTCTCAGTTCTTAAGAATGTACTATAACTTAATAAAACTGGAATTTCCAGAACCTGCCCTAATTCCTCCTGTCCTTTCTGCTTTAGGAGATGTTTTTGTGACAGCATGCAACTTGCCTGATAGTCAGCCTACTGCCCCCAGTGAAAGCAGATATATTGTATAAAGCTCCTCAATCTTTTAAGGTTTACTTACACTCATCACAGATCAAGCTCAATGGATATTGCTTTTGAGCACCCACCAGTTGCTCAATATCTAGTTAATACTAATCCTTCTCCATCTTACAAGGATAGTAGGCTTTTAATAGATTTAGGAAACACTGTATTCTTCTGCAGTGCTTGTTTTAAGTATTTTCCACTGTCAGTCTCATATGTTAAAGTTTATGACTGGCTCCTTTCAGAATATGAGAAATATTTTGGCATATGTTTCCTCTTCTAAGAAGAAATTTGCTTTGTATATTTTGGTTTCTTCTATGTTTTAAGTGGCTAACTTATTTGAATATGATTCTGCTGATGCCACCTCAAGGGCTGCTGCCACTGGCGCTGTTATGAGAAGGTTTGCTATGGTGAGTTCTCAAAATCAAGAAGAAGATGTAGAAAATTACATTCTGAATTCTCCCTTGGCTAGAGACTGTTTTTGGAACTTCTGCTGCATAGGTCCTTAAAAAGTGTGCTACAAGAGGTAAGCCAGTACAAGAGATCTCTTAGGTTTTTCAGACCTCCTTCACATTTGTCTAGGGATTTAATGTTCCATGTGTAACATTCTTTAAAAAGCAAAATAAACAAACCAAGTGAGCTGCTGGTTAATTTAAAAGCAATTTCAGGAGATTCCAAAAATAAAGCAAGACACCCCACAGAACAAATAACAGTTGAATATGTCTGACTAAATATTTGCAGCAAGAAAACCTGATACTAGAAAATCATGTATTAGTAAGTGTAAAATGTTTACTAGCTGGTGCCAAGAAAAGACCTAGCACCAATTTAGCTCTAGTGTTTTTTCTGGTTCTACATTATTTGTGTGAGTTGTTATCCTCTGGCCCCTCTTTCAATGCAGTCATATGCAAAAACAAAATGAAAGAAGTGTTGCACACATAGCTTCTTAGGAAACAGGTGGCTCCTCCTTATGATGTGTTGGAAAAACTAACTCCTGCTCCATTTGTACCCTCTTTTCAGGCTGACTTGAGGTTCTTAACATGGAAAACAGTGTTACTGTTTGCACTGACCTCTAAAAGAAGATTGCCCTAGTCGTAAGCTCTTATGGTTGGTCAACTTTATCTCATTTCACACAAAGATAGGGGCTCCTTGCTATTAATCCTTCTTTTATGGTCAAAGTAGTATCCAAGTTTACCTTGACCCAAGTTGTCCATCTTTCTATCTTCTTTCCAGAACCTAAAAATAAGGGAGAAAGCATGTTCCATACCTTGGATGTCCTTAGATAACTCAAGTTCTATCTTGGCATAACAAAATCTTCATGAATTCTAATCAATTGTTCATTTCTTGTGAAAATAAAAAAAATGACAACCTGTGTCAAAGCAGACTATTTCCAAATGGTTGTCTTATGCTTTTACCTTTTGCTGTACCCCGAACAACAAAGCAATTCCAGGCAAAGTGAAGGCTCATTTTACCTGGACATTGGCTTCATCTGTAGCTTTCTGGAAAAGCGTTGGATTCTAGAAGTATGCTGGAAGCAGCAACTTGGTCCTGTTTGCATCCTTTTGGAAAACACTATAAACTAGATTCATTCTTCACATTTAGTAAATGCTTTGCTAGGATCATTCTTCAGGGGCTCTTGGACCCTTATCCTTCGTCTTTGCTAGGACAATACTTCAGAGGTTCTTGGACCCTCACCATTCATCTTCACAGTAAGTCTAATCTATGGTAATCTATCCATACAGCTAAGGCTACTGCAGAAGTGATCCATATGATGAACATAGTACAGTTATGTAAGCGAACTTATCTTAATAGATGTCTGAATGATGATTGCTGGAGTAGGTACCACCTCCTTCCACCTGCCTTATTTTGTATGTCTTTTATTTCAGGGTGTAGTCTTCCATTTTATTTTCATTGCATTGTCCTTATCATGGCTTTAGCCTTCTTTTTTCTATCAAGAAAGCTCTGTCTGGCTTGTGTGAGATTTTAGGAAGCTCAGTTTGAGTTGACTAATGGTTTGTGTGTGTGGAATGTACTCTGAAACTTAGGAAGCTGTCTGCCTGTTAATTCTTTATCAGTATATAAGCCATATAGCTAAGGTACTGCAGCAGTGACCATTCAAACATTTACTATTATGGTAAGCTTACTTGCACAACTATGCTTTCAGGAATACTGGAAGCAATAATGTGGGTAGTTGGGGTAAAGTTAGCACTAAATCTATCTACTCATATACTGGCTATGTGCTTGGGACTGGAATATGTGAAATCGATGTAGATGAGCTCAGTGCATTGTCATACATTATTCCATAATTTCCTGATGTACCTAAAGAAAGTCTCATTTATTTTAGTATTAAGCCTGATAGAGAAGATCACTTATTTTTGGTCATATTTAACTAGCATAGAAGAGATGAAGGGTGGAGGCCAGGCATAGGCTAGGTTAGCAAGGACCAGATCAAGGATATTAAAACCTTTAGTGGACACTTTTACAATTTGCTCTAGCACTTTGGCCTTAACAAATTCCAGGAAATGTTGACCATATTCACTTATAATGGTGTAAGTGTGCCGGTTAATACTTGACTAATTGAAACTCTCAGGATGATAACTTTCATATTTAACCTCTCAGTTGTGTTAAGGTAACTTCTTAGGTCATCTGGGAATATTCTTGGGGTTTGTAGCTAGCAATGACATGATAGTTGGTTTTCCTAATGGTGGCAAAGGGCCCTATACAATTTAATTTTGTGTTTTCCCTTCTTTTAGTATCACTTCCACACTGGGTCTCCAAGAAAGTAGATGATATAAAAAATAGGTCCATTATTACAACCAGTGATAGTAAGGAGTGCAAAGTGATATATTTTGCACTCTTAAAATTCAAGTCAGATGTAATAATAATATTGTTAGAGGTTGCTATTAAAGATCAGGGTCTGGGGATTGTTATTAATAACAATTTATGGAAAATACTCCTTTAGCAAGGAATTAAACTTTTAGTATTATGGGTCTTATTTTTACAACTCTGATAATGAAGACCTCCTCATACTGACAGGAATGTATAGTTTTTACATCTACCTGTTTGGCAGATACAATACCTTGTTCTTTACATATTCTGAGGGAAAACTTTTCAAAATACACAAAGGAAATTTATCAGAAGAATTCCAGCTTGCATTCCACTTTTCATTTTTAGGGTCTGAAGAAAAAGTATCAGTGCAGTCCATTCATTGTCATAAGCCTTCTTGCCAAAACATATAATTAATTGGTTCATGCCAAAGACAATATGCTGTTTCAAAGTGAAACAGATGGTTATTGTGAAAGTTTGTTTCACGTGAAAATAAATAATTTATCAGAAAGTATGCATTTTAAAATGTATTTATCATTTAGGTTTTACAAATGGTTAATATAGTCACATCAGAAAAGAAACAATATTATAAGTGTGATATTCCAGAGAGTTACTGGAATTGAAATTGCAGTATAGACCGGATCAATGGTCCATGAGTATGTATTCACCTTAGCTATCTGTGCTCATTTTCTCATAGATCACTATTTACAATGAAACCTGTATAAGGATTAGAGTCAGAATCACTGTTTACATTGTGAATGAGATATGGTACATAAGGTGATTTAACCTCAAAGCAAATGGATGAGCAGTTGTGATGCATCACAAATCATTTAAATTGCATTCATGCTGACGAATGAATAGTATATAAAAGTGGTGCACTGGGCTGTATTCATTATATCAATGCAGAGAGCACTGACAAAGCATGATGCCTAGGGGGAAATACTGATGTGTTACTGTGCAGAAACAATGTTACTGTATAACCTTTGACACTACAGTCCGACCATGGAGTTAGAATATATAAGTAAGGTGACATGGGGGCTGATCCCCCAACTTGAGTGTTGGTGGGGACAAAGCCTCCATGTAAATATCATTTTGTGGTAGGGTTGCCACATTTTCAAGTGCCCAAAGTCGGACATTTTTGGTACAAACATCAGATTTTGCAGAGCAAAACATACCCACGGCCAGTACAAAGGACAGAACTTCACTTTTTTGCCTAAATAAAAGCTTATTCTTGTAGCATTTTAGTTGCTTATTCTGTTTCTTATAACATTTAGGCATTTCAGATACAGAATAACTGTTTTTTGCAACTGTTGCATGAAATATAGGAAATAATTTTGTCCTAAAATCTCAGGACATTTGCCATTTTTTCAATTTTTTTGCAGGACACAACTGCTCAAAGAGGGACTGTCCCTTGTAAAGTGGGACAGGTGATAACCCTATTTTGTGGTTTGTCTTTCTGTTTGTATGATCACAAATTTAGTGCTGTTCTCCTTGCATTTTTGATTGCATTTTGGTTTGAAGTGTGTGGTCGGCCTCTTGCATAACCAGTGTTTTTCATTTATTTATGTGAAGATTGACTTTGCTAATTTTCAGGATTTGCTTATATATGCAGTGTTCATACTCAGACACACACACACACACACACACACACACACACACACACACACACACACACATACACACACACACACACACACACTTATACCTACACACTCATATGGAAGCACTTTAGTGTTTACCAGTTTAAATGCAGTCCCTTCATTTTATAAACATTTTCTGCACATTGTCAACATTTATGTAAGACTTTTAAAACCAGTAAATGTATTGAAATTGCTTTTCCATTGGTGATTTTAAATAATAAAACCAGAATTTACTTCCACTCAAGTAGAAGACTATATTAGCTGTTTACTGCATTTGTGAGATTGCATCTGTGATGTTCGTAAGACCGTCAATAGAGATTACTTTGTTCTACGTCAAATCAAAATATAGGCATTCAGAAACTTACATAGTTATGATACTCAAATTTAAGGCTTTTGCATTAAGGCTTTTGCATTTTTCCGCATTGCTGGATAACAATACCCTTTCTTATACTTGTAACAATAAAGTGAAACAAAAAATTATCAGAACCATCACTTTGCTCAGAAGATGCTTTAGTATCATGAATATGTATTCTTAGTTTGAGTTTCAAAAGGTATCTTTAATCTAAATCTGAAATATGGGAGCTGTTAACCTAAAATGGGCTGCCTATTTATTTACTTAGCAATTACCAGTGACTGGGTTTTATTATCACGGGATTTACTCATGGCTGGTATGGTTTTGTCATGAGGATGAAGCACAAGTGATTAATGAAGCCAACCGTGGAAAAATCCTGCAATACTCACACATTGAAGTGGGTTACTGCTATTATACAATGACATTATTTAAGAAATAAATTGTTTATCTTCCTTAAATAATGTATTTGTATAAGGGCAATTCAGTCTTCTTCCATGTTGTTTTCCCTAAACTAATGTACTGCACGTGCACATGGGACTTAACGTTCCCATGCTTGCACACCATAGAGCATGTCTGCCGCTGCTTATTTTTTACTATTTAAAAAATTACAAGGCCAACACAAAAATATAAGAAATGTCAGGTATGTTTCTGTTTCATTAGTTTTGCAGAATGTACTTATTTTTTCTTGTATTGGCCTCTGTCCCCAGGTGTTATCAAGCATATGCCAGTAGAAAGTTTGACTGCTCAATAGTACTTCAGTGGATGGATTATTTTGCATTGGTATTTGCTAGATTTACAATGGGTACATTGGCTGGGCTATGTAATCAGTGTGCTCATTTTTCAATAGTAATAATCCTTTGTTGCATAATTTTTATTATCATTATTATTTTAATTCAAGAAAGAAAATTAAAAAAAGATAACTAAATGTATGAGAATTAACATAATCAGATTAGACATGCTCTCTTTATTTTGATAATTTAATACGCTGTTGCTGCAAAAGTGAAACAATTACTTTTCATAATCCCTCCTCAAGATCAAATAAAATGTTTTTACTTGCTCATGTGATGGATGTTTAAATCATATTTTCACTTGAAAACAGAAGCTTTTTGAACAACCCATCATATTTATAAGATGATATGAACAGTACATTATTTTTAAATGAAATAACTAACTGCCACCAGTCCAGGGTTAGATATACAGTAAACTCTCAGTTAACCAGAACTCAAGCAACCAGAAAAAAAAAGAATCGAAGAAATACCGTACACTTTTCATGTGTTGCACTTTCTGTTTCCCCCCGCAGGAATGTACCTTATGTTTTTAGAGTTTTAGAGATTTAAAAAGGAAGATATGAGTAAATTCCCTCTCTTCCCAACCTAAGAGCAATTCAAACCAAACAAATAGTATAGGGTACAGTATTAGTCAGGCCTATTTTAATAGTAACTCTCAAGCAACCAGAAACTACAGTTATCCGGCATCTACCAATCCCAGTGGGCGCCGATTAACTGAGAGTTTACTGTAGTAAACTAAAATTAGAATCAAAATTTCATGTTTTTCAACATATGTATTTATTGGCTCTTGTACATTTTTGAACATTCAAGTATCTTCAGCCTCATTCTGATAAAGCTCCCCTATCCTGTCATCCACAGTGGGGAGTCTCCTATTTCTAGGGAAGATTTTTGATGGCCCACAATGAGGTGTTGCGGTTAGGTGGTAATAGGGCAGCATCTTACCAGTCTGAATTTCCATTTTTTTTTATCTTTCCTTCTCTCCTCACACTGCTTTGGCTGAAGGCAGTCTGCAATTCTTAGATCATCAAAGGTATATGAGCATGGTTCCACAAACAGTGGTACCTCATTTAACAGAAAGGATGCCTCCACAGCAGAAAAAGTTAATCTATATTGCTCAAGGCCATAATATGTCACTGTCTGCTAACTGATCATATCACAGTGTGACTCTCTAACATCTCCACTTTCACAGAAAGGTTACTCTCTTATCAACCGCTTACTGCCTTCTGTGTCCAGCTGTCCTCTTCTTCAGCTTGTTGCCATCTTATTGAGCCCAGGTCATGGGAGTAGCAGTATGGGACTTATTCATTTACATCACAGAGCCTTTTTAAATATAATGTCAGGAGGATTTCTCCTCATAAGGAAATGGAATGGAAATGCTGTGTCTTGCCCAAAGGTATTTTCAGACACTGATTGTTAAATGACTACCCACAGTAAGGAGCCCACTGGCTTTGAGTTATAACCCTGTGACTGTGACCCAAGTGAACCTGGTCTGATTAACATCCTGAGTAATGGAACATGTGGTGTGGGATGGAAAGGAACGAGGACATGAATATATATTCCCAAGGGGGTTAGGGAGAGAAATGAGAAATGAAGGCCCACATACCCTACCCGTATTTAGCATCCTCATTGGAGACAAGTGATCACATGGAGGTGCTGTGTTAAGGAAGGTCATCACCAGTGAGTGCATCCCATGTCACACTATGTATATATATATATATATATATATATATATATATATATATATATATATATATATATACATATATATATCACAGTGGTGCATTGCATATTCCTAATTAGGATTCTGTGGGCATATACATATGGAGTGATAACATAATGATAAGACTAAACATGGTTTTCCCATTTACAAATAATGGGTAGGCTCCCTATTTTGCAGCCTTTCTTCAGATCCAAAGACGTGCCTGTAGTGGAGGAAAAAATGGCCCCTTGGCAGCCACTCAAGTTTTATTTCAAACCCGCAGAGGTACAAACAGAGAGAAAGAGAGGGGCTAACCTAGCAGTGATGGGAAGGGAAGCATGATGATCGTTCAGCGAGCCTGGAGCAGTCAAATGAGGAAGAAAGCAGTCATGGTTATAAACAAAATGTGTCGGCATTACATAAAAACTAATTATATAAAGCCCTGCATTTAACAAGTAAAATATGCCACATTCATTAGGTGGTCTAAAATGGGTTAAGCTGTAAGTTTCAGATTAAAATATGTGAATTGTTTTATGACTAATATGGTACTGTTTGTTTTGGAATGAGAGACTGAATTCTGTGGAGATTCAACCCAGTGTATTACCTTCTGCATTACATAGGTTTTCTGGAATTGCAATGTAACACTACAATTTTATTGTATCTAGCATTCTGAAATGGGATTTCTGCCAACTGTCGATGAAACTACATTATATATTTTACTGCTGATGTATAATTTCTAAAATTAAAATGAAATATTCAGGTTTCAGTAAATGTAGTTTTAATCCAAGAATGTCTCCATCAGGGGATGTTATATCAAACATTTTAAATAAACCTGCCACTGTGTTACTAGGGTCAGATATTTAATACTATCAGGAATGCTTTTCCACAATAAGACAACATGAACATTAACTTTAATAGCTTTGAAAATGAGTATATGTGCACTAAATGAAGTGTTTTTGTTATTATTATTATTATTATTATTAATAATGTTTTATAACTAAATGTGTGACTTCTCTGTACAGCATCCTTGGAATGCATATATTTGGATGTAAATTTAGTCTGAAGACAGATACAGGAGACACTATTCCTGACAGAAAAAATTTTGACTCCTTGCTCTGGGCCATTGTCACAGTATTTCAGGTAAGACAGCTGCAGAATCAATTTTGTTTTCGAGCCAATATTTGTAAATGTTTACATTAAAGCACCTGAAAATTTATAATGTGGCATATGTGTGTATACATGTCTGTGTGGCAGCACCTAATGCCAAAGCATCTGTTTCATAGTTACCATACAACCAATTGTGTTTTGTGTTTGTGTGTCTGTATATTCATGTCATTTTGTTAAGCCTTTGAACATCATACAGATCAGAAGTATACTGTAATGGTTTATTTTAGCTGCAAAACTGTTTAATTTAAATGAGTTTCATGCTTTTCAACGTTTTGATGCTAACGATACTGAGTGTCAGAGGGTTACTTGTACTTGTAATGTGTTCTCTGCTTCCCAATGCTAAGGTTAAAAACAGTCTCTGTCTGCCCTTTCCTTATTTATTTCACTCTTGTTTGGTTTTCAGCTTTTACTTTATTAATAAGGAAGTCAGCATACTGGCTCCAGTTTAATCAACAGAATTTTGTTGTGCCAGAATGCATTATCTCTCTCTCTCTCTCTGGCAGAATGATCTTTGTCTGAGAGCCATGAGGTGTGATTTTTCTAGTTTTTTTTTGTGTGTCTGCAAAGCTAGGTAAAATGGATTCCAACTAGGGTATGTAAAATAGTGAAAAAGATTGTCATTGGTGTACATACAAAAAAGAATGTGATTCTGTAAAGTCCAGGCTCACCATTATTAAGAAAGTTGTAAATAAAATGTTTAGATAAAGTTCAGAAAAAGCGGCAAAAGTGCAGTTGAAGCTAAGCCTTTGCACTAAACCCACAGTGTTCACACTTGAGTACATGGCTGCTTGATCTGAGCCTATCGTGTCTTAGAGTGTATAACATGATTAGGACAGCTTACTGTCCCTTGGTCATTATATGTGGCAGTTGGCACAGAATACTAATGCTCTGACATATTAAAGGACTGCTTCCTGTAGTCAACGGTAGAGGTTGTGACTCATTCCAACTACATCTGCCTACTGTGTGACTCTGAGCAAGTTACTTAGCCTGAAAGTGCTCCTGGGTTGTCCCCCCCAAAAAAGGATACTTGTATCCAGTTGCTTTACCTAATTAAGAGATGAATAAAATAAAATAACTATGTTGTTTCATCATTATCACTTAGAAAGGTAGTTGCTCATCTGTTGCTGCTCACTCCATATGTTGGTGCCTGAAATTAATTGTTTCAACTTCTCCAAACTTCTAAGCCTGTGTGATTGTATGACTTGCTGTTCTTTGCCTAAGTACTGCTGATCTCTGTCTGCATTTGTTTTTGGAATGGAGTTATTCATTTAAGGTATGGTTAAATGTCCTTACGTTCACTGCTGCAGTATTCTTAATGATATGGAGATTCCCTCAAAGCCCAGTGTCTGGCGAGCCTTCCAAAGACTTTGAATTTAAAAGATATGCCAAGCATCATATGCTCCATGTGTAATGTAGGGCACAAAAGTGACATTCTGACTTACCAAAAACAGAACTTCTTTGCCGCCAGTCTGAACTTATGTTTTACACCATCGATCTGTTTACCTGTGTCCATCTTCTGCCAGTTGAATGCATTTTCATTTTCCAGTGACTTCCTATGCCTGTTTGCTGTTTTTGCAATCTAAGTGCCCCATTTGGGATTTTGTTTTTTCTCATTTTTTTGTGTTCCTTGAGGTTGTCATCCAGGAAGGATAAATGTCAGTATGGGAGACAGATTCCCCATAGAGATCTCCACAATAAGTGTCTTTTTTGCTTGTGCTTCTCATGACCATACATCTTGTTCTATTTTTTCAGGCATTTTTTCCAGAAACCCTTTGCAGTAGACTTTCTACCCTTTCCTTGTATCTTGAGAACCAGCATCTTAAGCTACTTGCTAAACATACTGTGGAAGAAATCTCCCATCCCGAGGGTCAACTGTTAGGGAAAAAGAAGAAGGTGAAACAAGTACGACCGGAATCATCTGGTGTCCAGCCTCTGCTAGGTGCTTCTTCTGAGTTGTTATGAGCCTGGATTCTCAGCCGGCTGTGTTGTCAGATTTATCCGCTGCAACCATGTTGGAGGCTGGTGAGGATACAGCTGGAAGCATGTCTGAAGAAGGTTTGCAGGCATCTGTCTCAGATGTTCAGAGGGAACCACTGTTGATTTTTTTGTTGGGCCTCTGGGAGTTCCTCAGTTTTTAGTTGGGGAAGAAGTTCCTGCTATCGTTCTTGACTGTCGTCCTGGATCTGAGCCTTCTCAGGGTGTTCACTTAAAAAAGAATCAAAAATTAAACATGTTTCTTTTGCTTTTAGGGATCCACAAAGTGAGTGACAGGCTTTTACTCAAGGGTTATTTTCTGACCTACTGCCCGTAAAGCCTCCTCATAGGGTTTCAGTTCCTGCTCCTCCTTGGTCCAATATTCCACTTGAAAGGCCTACAGACCAGGACTCTTCTGAGGATGAGTCAGATTCTGCTGATGAATCCCTAACTTGTTGTACTCAAATTACTTCTCTTTTGGACTATGGATCAGAGGAGGAGAATTCTTAGTCCTGATGTTCCTTTGGAGGAAATTTCCTTTGGGGACACACTCTGTAGGATGATGGATTTTTTTTTTTTGGTGGGATTGTACCACACATCTCAACCTGTTAGAGTAAAAAAATCTGGACAAAGCTATAAACAAGTGGGGCAAAGGCCCGGAAATAGGGACAATTTTTAAATATTGCTCTTACAAACTTAGAAAGTTGATAGAATAACTCAAACTATTTTCAGACTTCAGTCTTAAATAATTTGCCACTAATTTGCCAGAAAACCATAATTTTGTGAAAAATATGAGTACAACATCTGGACATTCTGTGAAAATCTGTACAGTTGAGAGGTATGGCATTGTACTCTGATCTCTGATATCCATAAGTGGTACTATGAGTTGTTGCAGTTGGAGTATCCTAAACCTGCAGCTGTTCCTCCTGTCTTGCCTGCTTTACTGGATGCTTTCTCAAATGCCTCTCAGGTGACTGATTCTCTTCCCCCTGCTCCCAGGAAGCCTGATAGGTTTTAAAGGGTTCCTGAGGATTGTTCTTTTTTATAAATGTCCTGCTGCTGACCCCTCAGTAGTGTCCATAGCCTCTGATAAGCCATCTCAATTGCTTCCTTCATCCAAGTTATTGCCTTCTGACAAGGCAGCAGAACTATGGACAAGCTGGGCAAAAAGATGTACACTTCTGCTACCCAAGCTTTTAATCTTATTATCAGACCCATTTGTCTAGGTATGTGTTGGCTGTTCTTTCTCAGGCCTATCAACTGGGAGCTGGGAATTGTTGATGTAAGTCTTATTGTGCCATTATTTAATTGGCTAGAGGGCTGGCTTGTTTAAAATTTGAATTTCTGTGCCTGAAGCATTTGGTGATATTTGGCAACATTTGGCGACTACGCTACTTGAGAAGAAGAGTCTTGCTAGTTTCTGCTAAACTCTACAAAAGCTAAGACTTACATTACTATAGCCACTGTTTTAGCACTTGTTTTTTGATGCATTAATTGAGTATATTCAGTATATTCTGTGTTGAATATCTGTACTTTTTGACCTTTTTTACAGTCTTTAGTTAGAACTGTCTTGGTTCCACTTTAATGAGAGTAGAGAGGCCTGACTTATTTTCTGTCCAAGGATTGTGTAAAGGAAAGAAGAATGCGGTGTTATGATTGGCCACAGGGCATAGTTTATTTTATTTTTTTTTCTCAACACTTAGCTCATAACCTACATGCAAGCTAAGATTTATATTACCATAGCTACTATTTTTTCACTTGTTTTTCGCATTATTTTGTCACAGATGTACTAACTGTTTCTCTGTTGAATACCTGCACTTTTTGACCTTTTTTAGTATTTAGTTAGAACTCCTGTTCTCTGAGCAGTGGCATCTAGCACTGATCTGTATAGTCTATGGTATCTCATAGCGTAATTCCCACTTGTAATCTGTCGAGACACGGATCTCTCACACTGTAAGTTTCCCTTAAAATACTCTTACTGATTAAACAGATTTTTTAGCTACTAGAGAATTTAGTTTGCGCATAGCTGAGCATTGCTCATCAAGTTCCTTGTGTTATTGACCCTTTCAATATTTAAATGCTCCTGTCTCCTCCGTAGTACATCAGCAGTCATGAATATGCACTTCCTGACTTTCTCCATGGACATTCTGGCTGAGATGGGTCTTCTGAGGCATTTTAGAAACTTTCTCATGTACACTGACAAACTACTTATTCCTAATTACACAAAGTATGCGAGAGGTATAAATACACTTTAACTCTGGAGGAAATCTCTCTCGTACAACCAAAACGAATCCTATAGAGATTATCAGTAACACTCGCACCATGCCTACTGCATAGGGTAAAGACCCTACACATAAAATGACTTATGCTGAGGCACTTACAGGTAACCTTTCTAATACACTAAGACCTCCTGCAAAGCAATCAAAAAAGGGTCCTCAGCCATTACTTAAACACTCCTTTAAAACACCACCCGCAGCTACACATAGTAACGCTGCATCCAATGCCTGTACTTCTAAGCCCTTAAGCCAAACTACCACATAATCAAATTAACTCATTCACTCTTGGAGCTTAGGAAGTTTGCACTGTAATTTCCAATGGGTGGAGCCTAAGCCTTTTGACAGAATCTAATTGTGTCTTCACATTTCAAACAAATGTTTATATTTCTGGAAACATAGGGGTTATGAAAGAAGTATAAATGGCAAACCATTCAGCACAGACTATTTTTTACATTGGTAGTATTCTTTAGGTTCTAGGTCTTAAACTGAATTTTATAAGTCACAGTAAACACAGTAACTATTACGTTTGTAATATTTTGTAAACAACTTACAATATCTCAGCAACCACTCAAGTTACGCACACATATTGTCAGCAGCATTTTATTTATCTAGCTGAGAGCTTTCATGTGAGGCTAAGGAGTTTTGTGTTTTGTGATGCTTTAGATGTTTACAAAAATGTGGAAATTATATCTGTGCAAATGGATATCATAAAAACAACAGTTAATATATTTAACTTGTACTAGACAGAGGTCAAATATTAAATCAGTTGAGTTTGCAATTGTCTAAGCTTTAAGATGAAATCTTTTAAAACCCTGTACATAGCAAGGTTTTGGAATTGCTGATACAAATATGAATAAGCAATATTTGATGTCTAGAGGCATCAGTAGGAGTTAACTGCAGATGCACCTGGAGGCGTCACTTGGATGTAATTAGTTAATTGATCATTGATGATTCTATAGTGAGGCACATCTATAGTGAGGCACACTGATGTCTCCCTCACCAGACTGAGTAAAGAGAGTCATGGTTACTTCATTTACGGTGCTAGGACCCATCAAATCACACAGGCACTCAGGTCATTGAACCACAGGTACCAGTATGACTCTGTCATAGTCCATGTGGATGATAATGACCTGAGACGTACCTCCCCAACTATACGAAGTGAGACATGATTAAGCTCGCTGATTATGTGTCTCAGGCAGGTATGAGCCCAGCACTGAGCAGCATATTACCTTCTCCAATGATGATACCATGTTACCAACAGAAAACGATTGATTTTAACAAATGGCTTAGCTTCAGCTGTCAGTCAAATGGGGGTACAATATTTGACGGCCCAGGAGGACATGGTTGACAGACCATGCTACTTTGCAAGGGATGGTCTGCACTTATTGTCTCTAGGCTTTAATATTTTGGCAAAGACTTTTTCCAGCCCCATAATGCCTTTTTTATGCAATGCCAGACTGATAAACCTGCCAACTTTACCCAACCTATGAAGGAATATCTAAAGGTGGTACTGCTAAATGCTAGAAGTCTTAAAAAGAAACTACACTCCCTGCAAGCCTTCCTCTCCCTGGAGAGTGTAGACATTTGTGTAATAATGGAGACATGGCTTAAAGCTGTGGAAGGTATCCTGGCAGTGCAAGGCTATAATGCTTTTCACACATTTAGACCAGCTACTGCACAGGAGGAAGGTAAAGGTGGAGAGTCTCAGTCTGTATCATAAACAACCTCACATCCAGACTAGGTAAAGTTTATAACCCACTGGAATTCATGCATGTGCAACTTACCATAAATGGGCTCTTGTACCATATCCTTGCAGCCAACAAGTCTGCCTCCATGTCCTAAGAAACCCATACTACCTATCTCAATGTACTAGGGTCCTTCACCATTCAACCCAATTCGATCTTCATGGGGGATATCAACTACCCCTCTATAGATTGTGAATCCTGTAAAACTTCTAAGGCACAAGCCCAGCAATTCCTAAACTTTAATAATACCAACATCCTGGAACAGTGGGTCCATTCTCATACCAGGGGTACAATTATCCTTGACCTTGTAGTCGCAAACATGGGGGAGTAGTGTTCTTCACCCAATGTAATGCCTGCACTCATTGGCTCTGACCATAAGGCAGTATTGCTTCAAATAAAAAGTAAATCCAGGGACCCAGGAAAACCAAAAACCTTCAGGAACTATTCTAAAGCTAATCTCTTTCTAATAAGCAACACCTTGGTTAACTTCCAAGCACCCCCAAACCCAATAAACACCATAGCACTATTTTCAAAATCCCTGTACAGCCATATTGATAGCTGTATGGGGTGAGCTTTGCCCACTCATATTAAGAATAAGACAAAGTCAAAAGAAAGCCACATAGGTGGAATCATAACATCAATTGGTTATACAACAAAAGAAAAAAAATCTTAGCCAAACTTAGGAGGAACAAAGGCCAAAACACTAAAAAAATCCTGACCAATCTAAACAGGCAGCTAAGAGGGTTAATTAATAATTTGAAGACTAAATCTGAAGAAAAATATCTTTTTAGCAAAAGACAACCACAAAGCTTTCTACAACTGTGGCCATACCCTGAAATACACAACAATGCACAGAACATATTGTAAATGACATCACCCACACTGAACCAGAAGATACTGCCAACGTTTTGGCAAACAAGTTCACCTCAAATTTCTTCCCACACTCCCCCCAATATTCCAAAGGAAATATTGCATACCATAACTCCCCAACAATTATTGGAAAACAGGTCTTCAATGTACTTTCCAAGGCCAAAAACACTGCATTGATGGTCCGTGATAATATTCCGGGAAGCTCACTAAACATCATGAAACATGACCTGTCTGGTCCACTTGAATCATGTTTCAACTGGACCCTACAGTCAGGTTTTGTGCCCAAGGAATGGAAAATGGCTATAATCATTCCCCTACACAAAAGAGGTCCAACCACTGATTAACTACAAGTCCATAGGTCTGGCCAGCTTTATATCTAAAGCCATGGAAAGAATCTTCATAGACAGAATAAATGAGGACATAGGTGACCTGCAAATGCTGGACCCATCGGAGTTCAGCTTTGTTAAAGGATGACCATGCCTATCAAATCTGGTGGACTTCTTTATGAGGGTAACCAAACCAATGGATGAGAGCAAGACTATGAACACAGCTTACCTCGACCTGGTCAAAACTTTTGATAGAATACCCCACTCAGGCATTATAGACAAGCTCACTAAATTAAGTATGAACCCTTTTATCACCCACTGGATAGCCAACTGGATCATTGATCAGACCCAGGAGGTCAAAATATTTGAGGCCTCCTCCACCAAGAGTCCAGTCACTAGTGGAGTCCCCCAGGGCTCCATATTGGGTCCGCTCCTTTTTGGCATCTATTTCTCTGAAGTGAAGCAAGCAATGAAGGTTTATGGTTGACTAAGTTTGCAAATGATTGCAGGCTGGGGGTTATCGTCAACTCCCCTGCAGACACATGCATTCTTCAAGAATGCCTATCTCTAATTAACAAATGCTGCCAAAGTCATGGTCTTAAACTCAATGCTAAGAATTGCATAATTCTACCCTTTGGGAAGTCAACCATCCCAAATAATTTCCGTGTTGATAATACACCCCTAACAGTTGACCCAGTGGTCAGGGATCTGGGTACACACATAGACAGTAGGCTTACCTTCGACCACCATGTGGCTGCAGTGGTGAAGAAATACTTTCATGCTGCACAACTTATAAGTAAGGGTATGGTATCTAGGTCCAAAGAGGTCATTATTCCACTGTAGTCTGTCCTCATCAGACCAGCCATAGAGTACAATGCTTCCTTCAGTATGTACCTGACCAGGCATATGCAGCAAGTAGAGTGATCTCAGAGGTTCCTTACAAAAAGAATACAAGGTGTAATAAACCTGCCTTACACAGAGTGCCTTAAAGCCATTTCCCTCTACTCAGAGTCCTATAGATTGCTGAGGGGTAATCTATGCCTGGCTTACAAGGCATCCACAAACCTCACACCTCAGAGTCTCCTGCATATTTGTACATCAAACAATTCCAGAAATGTAAGGTCTAAAGACCTGAATTTTGCCTATGATTTAAACAGAACATGCTGGAGAAACAGATAGGTGCCCCAGAGACTGATCACCTATGGAACAGGCTTTCCATCCAAGTTAAGCTAAGTTTGAATATTACCAATTGAAGAACACCTAAACCAGCAGATGGGGAATTGGAAATTTACACTAGGCCTGACACTCATGTCCTTTACAGACAGAGGTAGCTTATTAATTCCTGGCCCTCAAAATCCTATTTGGATACAGGATGTTATTATTCTTTCAAAAAAATTGACTAGGCTTAAAAAGTGTCTATATTAGAACACGGAACGTTCAAAATTTTGAGTGTTCTAATATTGACCCATTTTCAGCGAAAATATCGAAGAAACAGAAAAACATTTTTTTTCCTAGGGAAAGAATTTGGTTGTCCATTTCTGTTGCTTCAGTATTTTCAGCGCTGTGGTGGAAGTTACGGGTTGGGTTCAGGTAAGTGTGTGATTGTGTGGACGTGAGGGTTAGGGTGGGGTAGGTGAGTTAGGGTTAGGGCACAGGTGAGGTGACTGTTCGATAGTGACGGAACTTAGGGTTAGGTTTTGGGTTAAGGTAAGTGGATAGTTAGTGGTTAATGTATAGTTTAGTGTAGGGTTAGGTGTAAGAGTTTAGGTGTTGTGTGTGGACTGCTGTTTGTTTGGTGTGCTTGTGTTGTGTGTATGTGTTTTGGAACAGCTAATTTTTTCCCTAGGAAAAAATTTGCTGTTCTGTATGTTCGACGTTTAATATTTTCGATTCATAGGGTTCGATATTAGAACACTCGAAAGTTTGAATGTTCGGTGTTCTAATATAGACCCACTTAAATAGGCTGCCTAGCTAGTTAGTCTTGTAACAATCTATGAATCTATGAATTTAAACCTCTTGAAGAATGAGGGAGATATATTTTTATTGCCTGTCATTCTGCTGTTTATGCAAGGTGCAGCAAATTTAGAGTGAGAGCAAAAAAGTAAGTGGAGTGTGTGAGGAGGGACCTCCCCCTTATGGGGGGTGCAACAGGTTTCCACCTCACATAAAAAAAAAAAAAAAACTTTGTTGTGCTTTTCTTTGTACAGTAGCTCATAACTTTACAAGCTTGAGTACATTTTTCCAGTGTGTCTGTACTTTAACCGTCTGTTATAGGCATTATTAGCTGACATACAGGTTCATAGGTGATTGCAGTATTATATTTTAATTCCCCAGATATGGGATGGGGCAGTATCAGGGAAGTGGGTCTTTTTTGTGTTGGGCAATACCCCAGGAATTAATTTATGGTTCCCCATCAATTTATTCAAATTTGTTTTGAAGAAAATGAATGACCGGCATTGTTTTATGAAGATGCGAAGTTTATTTCATAGATAAGGTAGCCTTTGGGATAAAATCTGTAAATCCAGCAAGTTCTGTTAGAGTCATGAATAAGGTTCAGGTCCATAGAATGCGTAACCTTCATATACTTTTTCTTGCGAATATTTAACATTTTAATCAGGGCTGGATCAGAGAATGCCTTTTGGTCAGGCATAAGTCCCCTCTCTAGAAACAAGATAGGGCCTGTAGTTGGTCTGCTTAAGACAAGTCTCTTATGCTTTGTATTTATTTAGTGAGAAACCTATGGACTACTCCAATTGGTATAAATTCAGTGACATTCCATTCAGTGGTATCCACAAACTAAATGACCCTCCAAATAAGTGAAGACTACCAATTGTAGATGTGTGTATTCCTCTTTATTTAGCCATCTAATCTTTTCTAAAGTGTCAGCACCTGGGCATTTTAGACTTAATATTCTGGTTGTGTGATTTACAAATAAAGTGCCAATACCAAATTCAAGCATAGCTCCTGTTTGGTATCTACTTCTCTGAAGTACAGGCTAACACAGAAGGCCTCTGGCTAATGAAGTTCGCAGATGACTACAAACTAGGAGCTATAGTCGAGTCCACAAATGATGTGGACATCCTACAGAAGGGCCCCACTGAGACAGATGCCTGGTGTCAGAGCCATGGCCTCAAGCTCAATGCCAAAAAGTGCAGTGTCATCCCCTTTGGTAAAAACTCTGTACCCATGAACTACCACATAGGCAGCAATCTACTTAACACCGAATGCGTGATAAGAGACCTTGGGACCCAGGTGGACAGTAGTCTCTCCTTTGATAGTCACATCGCCACAATAGTCAGGAAGTCCTTCTGCATGGCACACCTTATCATAAAAGGGTTCTCATTTAGAAAAAAAGAGGTCATTGCTCCCCTCTACTCATCACTCATAAGACCCATTATAGAGTACAACGCCCCTTTTGGAATGTACCTCACAAGACAACTACAGCAGCTGGAAAGGCCACAGAAGTACCTCACAAAGAGGATTGCTGGCCTCAAACAAATGCCCTACACTGACCACCTCATAAAACTCCAGCTTTACTCCGTAGCATATCGCCTACTCCGAGGTGATCTCTGCCTAACATATAAAGCTATGTCAAACCCAGAGCTGTTGGACATACTACACCTAAAGAAATCCCAATCCCTCCAAGCTACATGCTCTAGGGACCTAAACCTTGTCACCACAATAAACAGGACATGCTGGAGGGATAGATTCCTGTCCCAGAGACTTCCTATACTCTGGAACAAGCTACCCATCTATGTCAAGCAAAGTTCTTCATTAGCACTCTTCAAGAAAAATCTTGATGAGTGGATGGGAAATAGGAAATACACCCTGGGGATTACTTCTGTGTCTCTGCTGGACAGTAGCACAGGAAAATATCTTTCTTGGGTGGCGTAAGCTATGGAACCTTGCTGGCTAGACTTACGTAGGCCCTTGGGCCGATAGCCTAGTACCTACCTATGAACCTATGACAAACCTAGGTAAGAAGGAGTCATGCAGAAGTAAGGCAAGGAAGTAATATTTTTTAACAAAGAAACAATATTATTAAACCAAAACATATGAACGGCAAAAAAATAAATAAAAAAAAGAGAAAGAGAGAGGGTCGGAGAGGTCAACAAAAGCAAAATAAACAACAGTAAAAAATATTTACAAGTTTACAAAATCTATTTAATTATTATCTATAAAATGTATCAACCCAAAACAAGAAAATACTCCATTTTTTCATGGCACAATTTCATTTGGCAATAAATTACATTTGTTTCAGTGAATGACGAGCTTTGTCTATCAATGTCCCAAACTAAAAGTGGCAGTTATTGTTCTTTGCAAAAATGTAATTTATGTTGGAGAAAGACGATGTGTAATTAACTATGTTTGGTCTAAGTAACCAAAAAGGATGGATCAGACTGACCAGACAAGAGTATGTTAGTGCAAACTCAGTGCAATCAATTTTTACCCCTTACCTTTCAATTCTGGATAACGTCGTATTGTAGGTATTTATTCAGCTTGGGGAGTGGAACTTCACCGACATCCGTAAGTTCACCCGTCTACATGATTTCAATCTAAGTGGAGAGTGTTATCAGTGATCAATAAATTTCTAATATGAAATGACTATGGTAGTGGGTAAAGTATTATCCGTGACTTTACAAACTATTATTAGCCAGTCATTCTTGGAATAGATTGTACTTGCAATATTTTTTCTTTTATTCTTTATAGTTGAGGCAGCATCTGCAGTATCACAAATGAGTTCACTATAAAACTGTTTAATTTTGATACATTTCATTTGTTTACATTTCTATAATTCTGTCGCCAAGAATTTGTAATAAATGTTTTTGTATATCTGGTTGTAATAGATGTGTTTGTATTAATGTCACAAAAGCAGATGCTTGCCTGTAGTATAGTCTTATAATTTTATGTAGTCTTCACATTTTTGCTGAGGGATACCCATGGTTCTATGATAAAGATTAAATCTTTCACAATCCAGTGTTTCTGTTATAAAGTCTTACCATCTAATGTAAAAAGTTATACAGCATGTATTGGATTCCATAAAGAAATCTGAGGTATTTTCCCCATCCTTTTCATGCTCTTGTCCTAGTCTCCCATTTCATTTTTTTTTTGATTATCAGGGCCCCATAATTTGCTCCATTCATTTTTAGGTTAGCCATATATATAGGATCTACAAGGCAGGTTAGTTCAAAGGACCATGAAATCATTGCCATCACACATCCTTCTATGGAAATTCCTGCCACCAGCGAGATGATATATAACCCATCCAGTTATCAAGATTTGCATTAAAGATGGTGAGGGTTTAGTATGGATAGGATGCATAATCCAGAATGAGGTATGCATTGAGAAATAAGCTATCATGCCATTGTGCCTCATTTCTTAGTTGCTGAAGATTTAAATCTTCATCACAGGTTATTGTGGCACTGTGGTGCTGTTATCTTACTGAAGGTGAAGGAGATTAAGGAGGGCAAAGTATTTCATGTTGTGTAAACTGAATGTAAATCAACACTGATGAGTCTCTGATACAGAGCACAGAAAACTAGGAGAAAGTCTGTTTTTGTAGCTAACAGTCTTCTGGCCTACGAACTTCTTAGGTACCTCTGGGGTCTTTATAGTTGTGCAACATGTGTAGACAAATACATGCCAAAAGGGGCATTGTTGTTTATAATTTGTCTGAAGAGGGAAGAACAGAGAAAGTTGAAAATTTATGTTGATCTAAATGACATGCCCGTACATATTAACTGGCCATATAGAAGGATTTTCAGGTGTTCTCACGTTCTGATGTGGCAGTCAAATAACAGGGAGTTGTTCATGAGTGTTCCAAGATCTCTGATGACTGAATCAAGTTTGGAGAGGAGGAACACCTTTGTTTTTAAAATTTAGCAAATGAAAAAAAATTGAGTTTTTTTAGCATTTATTTTAACCTTTGTTTCTTTATATCTCTTACTTGCAAAGTCTATAATAAACTATAATGAAATTGTTTTGGAAATTGACTTAACAACAAGACCAAGCTTGCAAACATCAGCAACTTTAGTTAGCCATAAGTCTGGATTATTGCTTTGAAGGTGAGAAATATGGATACTGAAAAGGAAGGCATCCAAGTACAGAGCCCTTAAGGGCAGCACTCATTACTTATTTTACCTTCTAAAGTGGATCCTGCTATGTTAGCTATGTGTGCACTGTCTGACAGTTTTCGATCTTCATCACAGTAAAAGTGCTTATGGTTAGGCCTTTTAGGTTGTCAACAAGCATGGAGAATGATGTCAAAGGCTTTAACCAGACTGAAGTATGCTGTGCTAATCAAGTAGCTGCCCTCTTCAAACTAAGTGAACCTTTTTATAGCGGTTTACTAGGATGAGTAGACTGACCAACCCTTGATGAAGGTGAGTTGAAGAGGCTGCAGAGCAATAAGGTTTTCAGGATATAAGTTTATAAAGTGTAATATGATGCATTCTATGGCTTTTGCACATTAGACCAGTTATACACCCATTGTGACTGAGGCTGGACATAGGGCCGTGTTTGTGTAAGGGCAATACAATTACTGTTTTAAATGCTTCAGAAACATAGTCACTGGGGAGGCCTAGGTAGAAAATGTTTAGGAGAAGCTCTGAAGTCACAAAGACAGAGAGCGAGAAGAAAAAAAAAAAAGACAGCAATACCTGAGACATTAAGAAATGAGAGAGGCACATACCTAATTCTCCTGCCAAATCCCCATATCAACAAAAGGGTAAAAAAACAGTGAGTCAGCCTATAAGGATTTCATTTGTACCTGAATTAGCACTGCAAAAATAGGTCAAATAGAGTCTTCATGGAAGGCATCCAAGTACATGATTTTTTCTTCCAGAGGGCGGTTATGGTTTGATCCTTGTAATATTCGGCGGGTCTTGTGATTGAGGGATTTGAGGAATTTCTATGACCCAAAAGAATACAGCTCGTAACTGGTATGGACTTAACACTAAATTTATCTGCTTGTATGTTGACAATATCCTTAGATTCAGAGTTGGTATTATTACTGAGGATTAGTTCAAACAGAGAAAGAGTTGTGAAAGTTCTCTGGTGCCCTGGCCAAATTTCCCCTAATCGGTATGAATACCACATTGGGTACCCTCTAAAAAAAGAACATTGGTCTACTGGGACTAACCTGATCAAGAAACTGTAAATAAAAATAAGTACATTTGTCTATCACAACCTTTTATGGTGAACAACAAACAATAGTAGATTCAACTCTTAAGTCAAGACCTCTAGGACTTTCAGCAGTGATGTACAGCTATGATTTAGTACGCCCTGAAGCATCTTTTTGTATAAGGACATCTTTCAAACAACTGAAGATCAAAACTCTTAAAGTGAAGTACTTTTTAAGGAGGATAAACCAACTTTGAGCTCCATTGGGACCAACAGGCTCTTGACCTTGTGACCTTGACCTTGTGAGATTTCAAATAAAGTTGATTGGGTGTCACAACCACAGAAGCACTACTTAAACTGTTTGCAAAACAAAGTTGTCCCAACCTCTAATCAGCTAAACTAAATTGTAATTATTAATTAGTAAACCTGAAAGGGTGGCTGCGGTGTTGCAGCAGTTAGCATTCCTGCCTCACAGCAAGAGGTTCGCTGGTTCGATCCTTGGCTGGGGTGCCTTCTGTGCAGAGTCTGCATGTCCTCCCTGTGGTTGCGTGGGTTTCCTCTGGGTGCTCCGATTTCCTCCCACATCCCAAAGTCATGCTGTAGGTCATGCTGTAGGTGGATTGGACACTCTAAATTGGCCCTAGGCATGAGTGTGTGCATGTGTGTGCCTTCTGTGGAAGGTTGGGTGCCTTGCTGGCCACTAGACACTGTAAACCTCCACTGCCAATCATGAGCAGACAGGTGATTTGCTGTGGCAAACCCTAAACGTGAAAAGCCGAAAGAAGAAGAAGAAATAGTAAACCTGAAAATCCACCACTAGTATGGAAAAGGAAAAAGTAGAAAAGTCCTCCTTATGAATAAAACTTTAAAGTTATAGCATCCAATGCTTATCTCTTACATTTCCAGTACTGGCAACTTTGGTAGCATGCAACATGCTAATAAGAAAATAACTCCTTAAGCTCTTTCATGTAGAATAATAAAAGTCAGCTTGATGCAGAATTAGTTAGCTCACAGATTAAAAAGCAATCATGTGGAGTCATTGTTCTGTAAGTAATAATATATATGTACCTCAAAGTCTGACATGAAGTGCAGAAGATTAAGGTGATGAGCGCTTTACTGACTGCTTCCTGTTCTACAGGGATTGATTCCTTCAGCCTTCATTTTCTTTCTGTGTGAGACTGAGCAGGTCACTTAACCTGACAGCGCTTTGGGCCATTAGAGAAATTAGGCTAGGCCCCACATTGGTTTGCTTGACCACATACCTACGAAGGTTCGATATATCAGGTCTACTGTATATTAATCTGTCCATGAAGACTCTATTTGAACTATTTTTGCAGTGCTAATTCAGGTACAAATAAAATCCTTGTAGGCTGACTCACTGTTTTTTTACCCTTTTGTTGATATGGGGATTTGGCAGGAGAATTAGGTATGTGCCTCTCTCATTTCTTAATGTCTCAGGTATTCCTGTCTTGTGTTTTATTTTTCTTCTCGCTCTCTGTTCTTTGTGACTTCAGCATAATAACTTTTGAATGCTTCATTTCATCTGCTAAAAGAGAAGAGAATTTCTGTCTACTTTAGTGATGTGTAGCTGAACTGCTGTACTGTATTTTTTTTTTAGTTGCATTTATTTTTGGTTCCCTGCCATGTCACTGACATAACAGCTCACAATGTTTTCAAACACTACAGCGTTCAACTTCTCTGTGGTACCCCAGTGTGATCTGCAGTAGGAGTGCCCCCTCCTGCATGAGCACCTATTCATGAAGGCCTACTCTATGACAGGCTATAGAAAAGGCACTGTCAGACACTACAGACTGGGATAGGACTAATGGAAATGGTTGTACTGTGGTTCATTGTGAGGATTTTTGCTTTCCCTACCCTGGGGTTTAAGACTGGCATAATGGTTAATGTGTTTACCTCACAGACAAGAGGTACATGTTTGGATTCTCACCATGGGAAATTGGCTATTTTTAAAATTGCCTGCAAGGGCAGCTAGCCTAGTAATTTGCCTTTGAGCCTTCTAGTATGTTGACATCAAGCATTAGACTGGACAGGAGATGAGAACTTAACTGAGTCTTGACAGTGTGTGACAGCCTTCTCACATTCCCAACCTGGCAAACTTACTTTGTGTTCAGATTCCAAGAGGGCACAAAGACAGCTGTGTTCAGCATACTGTCTTCATGCCAGGATGTGCACACCTGTCGTCCCTGCTTACAATGCCAAGTGCCTGAACCACTAATCAAACTCTGTTCATCTAGGCCATACTTGCTGCTCTCTCCCTTTAGGGCACCATTACAGATTATGTTGTAGGGTCCTTTGATGAGGAATAATTTGATCGGGAATCTTAACTGGACCCTAAAAGACTTTCTCACAAAATCTTCACAGATAAGGAGCCAGAGACTCTCTTTTTAAGAAAAGGGTCATTATGTAATACAGAGTGAGACTTACACTATACTGCTATTTTCAGATTGTTCCCAAACTACCTTGATTCATATGGCACTCTTTCATGGATGCTGTGGTTTAAGCACTTAAAGAAGAACTGACTGGGCAGTTTTGTGTTTTCTAAGCATGATGATGTACAATGCACCATTTCTGTGATAGGAGCCTCTCACTGTCTCAGGATTGCAGACTATGAATCCCAGTGCATCACTGCCTTTCAAATGTTCAGCTAATTTAATAATTCTATGCTTTTTTATGACATGGTCTATTTTCAGTATTGTCCAGTTTACTTTTGAGCTTTTGTGAGTGACACTTTGGGAAGTTTGTAAAGCTATACACATTTGTCCAACTGGGTTGCATTCCTTAGCTTAATATGCTTCCTACAGTGAATGTATATTTAGAAATGATGCAAGTAAGCCAAGGTGTTCTGGAGATATTGGCCATCCACTATTGTTTTGCTTGTAGAAACTTTGTTAATGTGGCAATAACTGCATAAATTGCTTTGAAGACATCTGAGAGATCTAAGTTGGTAACCAGCTTGTGTTCTCCTTTCATGTTATCAGTTGTGTAATAAGTAAAGTCACGGAATTGAAAGAACTGAATGTATTCAGCTTGAAACTTCAAATATTAATAGTTAATAGCAGATTTCCTTGTTGAATTCCTTGTGGGACAGGGGAGCATTAAGATAAAATTTTGTACTTTACTTGCATGGTCTAGCACTGCTATCTTTCTGCATATAGGACAAATGAATATATTTATAGTTGATATATATATATATATATATATATATATATATATATATATATATATATACGTGGAAGAACAAAAATATACATGAAAGATGAATGGAGTACCTAAAAATAAATGCATTTGTTACTGATGTAGGCAAATGATACAGGAATCATAAGAAGCCTGTTTTCTCAAAATGAACTACATGGATACGATGGATAGTTTTACTATGCCATTCAGAAACTCTGTTAGTATGGCATATAAAGAAGAAATCACTGTAAAAGAATGGTAATATAATAGTTTTCATCAATAATGGATATTTGTTATTCTCTGAAAACTCACTGCATCATTTTATGTGAAAGGGAAGTAATGCAGCATAATCAACATTTATCTACCATTACTTTAACTGCTTATAACTATTTTGCATTTTCATTTTGAAGGAAAAAATGTAAAACATGGCAGTGGTGACAGTTCAGACATCTAGTTTTAATGATTCTCACTTAAATTGCAAAACTGTCATTTCAACCACAAATGCTGCACTTATTAGTGTATCATTATAGCTAATACTCTTTTCTAATTCTCCTTTTCTTTGTATTGTTTATACTGTCAGCAAAGGTTTACTTAAAATAACCATTATATTTTATGGATAATGATCATATTTATAAAAAAAAAAGTAGATTTCTGCCAAATCATATATTACTGATTGTCAGATAAGGAAATGGGAACAAAACATAGAACTACTGCATTACTGTCAGATATGCTGAAGAAAAGAATGTGGCATTGTTAACAGCTACTCATTCCAAAAACAATGAATCAATGCATCCAACAATCATCCCTTCTACCAGCCAAGTGTGTGTGCGTGTGTGTGTGTCTGTGTATGTGTGTGTGCGTGTGTATGTGTGTGTGCGTGTGTGAGTGTGTGTGTGTGTGTGTGTGTGTGTGTGTGTGTGTGTGCGTGTGTGTGTGTGTGCGTGTGTGTGTGTGTGCGTGTGTGAGTGTGTGTGTGTGTGAGTGTGTGTGTGTGTAGGAGAGATATATGTAACAAACAATCTAAGAACTGAATGCACTGTACAACATTTCATCTTCTTTATTATAACTCAATCAAATTCTCAATGTGTCATGTTGATTTTAAGCAAACTAGAGCCATCACTAGTCTTGAAGGTCAAGAAATAGCAATAGGCCAAGGACACTGACTTCAGATTATCAAAAGAATAAAATTCCATTTTCTTGTTAGAAATTCCATTGATTATACTAGTGAATGCTAAATACAATTTTTCATCATTATGATAATTCCATTATAATTTTTTACTTCATCCATATATAAAGAACAGTAAAACTGATACTAACTTAATATTGCAAACTTTAGTTTTATAAGTAAATTTTATAGGGAAAAAACAGGTTACGTGAATGATTCATCATCATTCATTACTACCAGTTCCCCTGCATTTGCAGAACATTTCAGAGTTTGTCTCATACTTTTTCCCTGTCCCTTGTAAAACTTTAGATTTTTTAGTAAATTACTGAGGATTACAATCAGTTAGTCAGTAATGTCAGACGTTAGAGTTTCATACATCTTATTTGTATGAAAATGCATGTTGATGTAATACCTGTTATTCTGTTAAATTTTTTATGTGAATTGGAGTACTATTTAAAATTACGACTGACTTTTGGGTCTTTGTCTCCCCCATTATTTTTACTTTTTCTGGAATTCTTGAGCAAAGAAGTTGAGAGGTATAGTCACCATCATTATCCCCACCCCCTTTTCAATTTTTATCAGGCATCAGTATCTCAGCTATTGCCACTACTGTTGATTCACTGCAACTCTCCTGCCTTCTCTGTCATGCCTAACTTTTGGAGAAGTTCTGTCATGCAATCCATCAAGCTCATAGCTGGACACCATTGTCTCATTTTGCCTTCTTTATGCCTTTCCCAAATCTGCTTTACAAAGTTGCCCTATATGTTCCTACATATGTGAATGATCCACCATAGTTTGTTTTCCCTGAGGTTTTCTTCAGCTGTAGCTGCACTGACTTCAGCTCAGAGGTCCTCATTTCTACATTTGTCCTACAGTGTGCATCCTACTACCCATCTCAAGAACTTCAACTCCATCTCTTCAAACTTTTTCTGAGTTTTATACCGTCACTGCCAAGGTATCTGTGCTATATAGAAGTACTTGTAGATCCACTGTTAGCACAATTTACTTTTCAGGCAAACAGCTGTACACATTCCCACTGACACTTTGTGCAAATTGCCTGCAACACATCTGATGCTGTCTTTGTTCCCCTGTTTTGATTTTCCTTTTCCTCAGCCACACATCCCAGACTCTTTGAAACTGGTAACCTGTTCCTTTCCGTCCTTTCTATATGACGTTTCAACTTCTTCTGATTTCCTTTATTTACTGTCATAACCACAGTCTTTTCTGTAGCCATTATCATCCCATATGCATTCTACTCCACTATCTCTCTCTCTCTATATATATATATATATATATGTGTGTGTGTATATATATATATATATATATATATATATATATATGAAAAGAGAGAGAGAGAGAGAGAGAGTGAGATCTGTGTGTGTGTGTGTGTGTATATGTGTGTCTGTCAATATATATATTTTTATATATCTATATCTAGCTATATATATATATATATATATATATATATATATATATATATATATATATACACACACACACACACACATATATTATATATATATATATATATATATATATATATATATATATACACATATATACATATGTATGTACACATGGCAGTCATTAATTTTGTTGACTTTAGTTATGGTCATCTGTTTAGTTGACAATATTTGGTTGAACACATATGATCGAAAGTTGTGTGAGATTGCACATTTCTCAAAGATGAGAAATATGTCCTTTCCCCAATATTGTGTAATCACAGAGCTAATTTATATAATTAGTAGAGGGTGTGGGGGTTACAGGGGGGCTTACTCCCTATAAAAATTATGTTTTCAATCTATTTTTTTAATATTATTTTTGATGTTCCGAGGCTGTTGCTGGACATGTGCATAGCGGTGTGTCGACGTTTGCAATGTCAACATTGTGAACTTCAATATTTGGGTCTTGTTGATAGTTAAAGTCTGTGGTTTAATAGCAAGGGTATTTCTTATCAATTTGCGGTTTAATAAATACGTTTTTTGTCTTACAAGTTTTCATTTGAACTATCCCCAGTAGTTTTACTTGGAATTTGTACATCCTGGTCAGCACTCCTTTGGTTATACTAGTTATGTATTACTGCTTTTTCTAAGGATTGCCTTGTTGGCTTTTTTTGGATAAGTCAGAACTGCTATATGTATATATATATATATATATATATATATATATATATATATATATATATATACACATATATATACATATATATACATATATATACATACACATATCCATGTGTATGTGTGTGTTTGTATGTGTGTGTTGTGTGTATTTTTATATATGTATATGCATATATATGTGTGTATATATAAGTATATATGTATATTTTTTTGTAGGGGGCTTTGAATACCCTGCTTTATTGTTGATCATCAGCCCTGATTGTTTCCCTTCATTAAGGTGAGGGTTGACCAGGAGTGGCCATCATTTAGACAGCCATCAGGAGCAGTTCTCATTATTTATTATTGCTCTGCCTGGCAGTTACTAAGTACTTTTGGGTAGATGCTCAGGATATGCAATAAACCATCCATAAAAGGCATCCCTTCTCTTCTACACATGGTGCGGCTGCTAACTGAACCCCCAGTAGCCTAGATCGCAGTATGGGCCTCATCCATTTGCATGATAAAGCCACACCCAGTCCTCCATAATTTTCTGAAATTCCCTTTCAGAGACTGCTTATAGTGCCACATTGTCTGGATATAGCAGCTTAGCTGATCTGTCCCATCTGACGTGTTTGCTGATGTCGACCATCAACAGTATGAACAGGAGTGGACCCAATGCTGAATTGTAATGCATGCCCACTCCCATAGAAAACCTCTCTCTAAGTCCAAACTCTGTTCAAATTTGTGTTTTTTTTGGTCATGTACCAGAAAATAACCACAAGTACGAGAAGAAACCAGAATGTATAAATGCTTGAGACCAAATGGATAATCCTATAACAACTTTTATTCAACACTGATACAGATAAGCACATTTGTCTTCTTAGTGAAAACTTCATTAGTTAAATATGTTTAATACATTTCCTTTTTATATACAAAAGGTCTAGTCAGTTGTTACAAAAATAACACATGACCGCCAAGCCCCTCTGCTTAAAACCAATTCATAAACTCTTGTCGAAATTAAAGCCCACAAAACTAGCAGCTGACAACCTCCCAGCTGAGTACCTTAAAACTGCAGCTGAAGCCCTAGCCTACCCAGTTGCAATCCTGATTAATCGATCTTTATCTGAAAACTATGTCCCTTCACAATGGAAAATATCCCACATTATACCCTCCACAAAGGTGGGCCTTCCACAGAATTCACCAACTACCGGCCCATAGCAATTCTGTCCCCTCTATCAAAAATACTTGAGAGATGCATTCACTCTCAAGTTCTAAACTACCTCCTTACTACCAACTTCCTATCTAACACACAACATGGTTTCTGACCATACCACAGCACAACCACTGCCTTACTTGCTTTTACTACTACAATCCTTCAACATAAAAACAATGGTTATTTCATCTCTGCAACTTTCCTAGACCTATCTAAAGCATTTGACATGGTTTCTCATCACTGTCCTTAATACTCTGTCCTTCTCTCAATCTGTCACAAACTGGTTCCAGAGCTACCTGACTGACCGCCATCAGTCCGTTGTTTGGCATAATGATATATCCCCCCAACTCCCTGTCTCAATAGGTGTTCCCCAATGATCCATCCTTGGACCCTAACTCTTCTCCATATTCACTAATAATCTAGCCTCTGCTACCAAACAGGCCACTGTCAATTTCCACCATCATCTGCTCAACCCACTCCTTACCTGAACTTCAAAAAACCACACAGGAAGCCTTTTCCTCAGTTGAAACTTGGCTTTCAGATGCGCAATTAATACTTAACCCAAACAAAACAAAACACCTCATCTTCCAACCCACCAAACACAATCTAAACACCCACCAATTTAATATTAAAACCAATGACAACACCATTATCCCCCCAATGGACCACACCAAACTACTTGGAGTTGAAATTGAAAGTAACCTTAAGTTTGACATCCACATCTCGTTAACCATAAAAAGTACACAATAAACTAGGAGCTTTATACAGAAATAAGCAATTCCTCACCAAAACAGCCAAGATTTCAGTTGCAAATAGACACCTTATCTCCACTCTACTCTACTCTACGCCTCTCCATTACTTACCAACCTAAGGCAAAGTGAGTTAGGTAAACTCAAAGCTTGCTACAATAAAATAGCAAAGTTTGCCACTGGCGCAAACTACCATAGCCACCACTGCACCTCACTTACTGAACTAGGCTGGCTAGAACTCCCTCCCCTCCTTCAATGGTACCAACTCTCACTCACCCACAAACTACTAAATCATCCTCTAAAAGTCACCTCACTCCAAAATTTACTCCAACCCTATCATACCACCAGACCACTACTCTCCAGCAACAAAAATCAATTACAGGTAACTAAAACCAGGAACTCTGCTGGAGAAGTTTTCTCCTACTCCATAGCAAAATTATGGAATACCCTTCCTCACACTGTAACGTCTGTGTCATCACACATTAACTTCAAAGCTGCTCTAAAATCTCATCTAAAAGAGCACTGGACATGCCCCTGTAACAAACCTCTCTAATATCTCTACCCCAACCTCTCTAATCCCTTTCTTCCACCCTCTAACTACCTTGGATTGCAGCCAAATACATTGCTTGTAAACCTATATCTCAGCAGTAATCTTAGCCACTGTTATTCAAGGGTAATAGCTGCTAGTTCAGCTATTAAAATACTTGTTAGTCTTTATGGCACCAGTGATATAAGTGTTGTACCATTTAACTAAATAATTTAATTTTGAACTATAACTGTTTACTACTATTGTAAAGCAAAACCTACCTATACTTCTTGTAACTTGTAATTAATTGTTGTTTTTATTGTGGAGCTTTTCTCCCTAGCCTCTGCTGAAAAAGAACCTGTGTCCAGTCGGATTTTCACTGTCAACAAATGTAAATAAATAAAATCCATTCATAATGAATCATATGTATTAGACTACATGAAAGCTGGTAAAAAAAGAAATATATATATATATATATATATATATATATATATATATATATATATATATATATGGGTCCCCTTCTAAAGACCGAAACGCCGATTCCCCAACGCGGAAATCACCGACGCCAGATGACCGACAGGTACGTATACCGACAGGGTGATTCGCCGACAGTGGAAAGACCGACAAGGGTAATGTGTGATCGCGACCCGGTAAGTGTGCGACAGTGACGGAGGTAGGAGTGATCAGGTAAGTGAGTTAAGGTTAGAGTGCAGGTGGGTGATGTGTGCGTTAGTGTCGGAGCTTGGGCTAGGGGTGGGTAAGTGAGTTAGGGTTAGGGTGCAGGTAGGTGATGTGTGCGTTAGTGTCGGAGCTTGGGCTAGGGGTGGGTAAGTGAGTTAGGGTTAGGGTGCAGGTAGGTGATGTGTGCGTTAGTGTCGGAGCTTGGGCTAGGGGTGGGTAAGTGAGTTAGGGTTAGGGTGCAGGTAGATGATGTGTGCGTTAGTGTCGGAGCTTGGGCTAGGGGTGGAGTAAGTGAGTTAGGGTTAGGGTGCAGGTAGGTGATGTGTGCGTTAGTGTCGGAGCTTGGGCTAGGGGTGGGTAAGTGAGTTAGGGTTAGGGTGCAGGTAGGTGATGTGTGCGATAGTGTCGGACCTTAGGGTTAGGGTTTGGGTCAGGGCTAGTGTGTATGCTATGTAGTGTCGCGTGTTGTTTACGTTCCGTGTGTCAGTGTTTTGGTGTTTGGTGTTTTGCGTTGTCGGGTTTGTGTCGGGTTTGTGTGTTGTCGGTTATTTGGCGTCGGTGAGTTTTGTGTCGGGGAATCGTCGTGTCGGTGTTTAGAAGTAGACCCATATATATATATAGATAGATAGATAGATACAACAGTTTTAAAATATCCATAAATAAATCATTTAGTTATCTCTGAAGGGCTTTTAGTTTCAGCAAACATGCAGTTGAGACCTGATTGTTCAAGCCTGGCCAATTCAGAGCATTAAGCCTTAGTTTCCAATGTAATTGGCATTTTATAAGCCAAAGCCCCCAAAACCCATCTCCTTCAGGTATTTCAGTTTGTTCTATTACCGTAAACTTAAGGCAATGCCCTGGATATTCTAAAATATGCTTAAAAAGTGTATTAGTCTCATTTTGTAATGAATATCATAAATATGCCCATATATTCTGTTGCACAATCTTCAGTCATTTTTTCCAATTTAAAACCCAGGGCATATAGCACACTGAGCATAATATTCTACCTTACCAGAATTACAATTAAATTTATTGATAAATGTATGTGAAATCATGTTAATTGTAAATTTATTACCTTCCAATATATATTTACAATAGGGGTAGCACCCACATTTTTATCCGTCCTTCTATCTGTTGGAAACATTTTCTTCCAAAAATATTTTTCAAATAGTAGTCTCTTATAAAAACAGTACTGGGCTCAAGTCCCACATGATCACAAACGCCACTGAATACAGGAGAAGGCCTCCATCCTCTCTTAGTAGCTCAGACCTTTTATGCTCATAATCATTTTTTGTCAGGAAATTTAAGGACTGACCACCTGCTTAATATATTTAGTAGGATATTACCAAAAGGTACTAGTATACAAGGATGGGGTTCATCACTGCTGAATAAACAGGAGTGAGGAGTTTCTTTGGACCTAGAAGAAATACTCTTTGCAGTTAGCTAAACAGAATGATTTCCTAACCTTTCCTGAAACCTGATGATCAAAAAAGTGGGAGTTACCTGCCCTTGTTCCAATGTCTGTCACAACATCTTCATTTTGGAGTGGGAGTTTTCTACACTATAATCTCGGTAGAAGGCTTGTTTACCAAATGCAAAAATAATGCATTTTTAGCATTTCATTTTAGCCAGATTTCAGAGCACCCAGCAATTTTATATGTGTAAGGTCACTTGCAGCTTCTGTAGAAGATTTAAGTATAACACCAAGTTTACAGTCAAATGTTAGCTTGGGTAACCAGTCTTCCCTGTTTTTGATTTTGGAGATTAGAGATGTATGTCCTCAATAACAGAGGTCCTAGCACAGATCTAAACATATGACATTTGGGAGACATAAACTAAAAGCTGAATATTTAATACATCACCCAGTGATTGAAACTGTAGACTCATTTAAGGACCTGGGTATATGGGTTGATCCAGCTTTGAGTTTTTCCTAATCATCTCAACCAATTGGTTAATGATAGTTATAGAAATATAGGTTCCACAATAAGATTTATAAAGTCTAAAAAATCAGAAATGATGAAGTCATTGTTTAATAGTTACATTAGACCCAAACTTGAGTATGGAATACCAATATGGAAACCTTATAAGAAAACAAGCATGAGTAAACTGCAAAGAGTACAGTAGAAATATGCCAAGGGCATCTATGGATGTGAAAATGTAAGTTTTTTATGAAAGGCTAAAATAGCTGAACTTGTCCAATGTCTCATATAGATATTTAAGAGGAGATCTTATTCAGGTATATAGGGAATTTAGAGACAACTATCTCTGGGAATGTTTGGGGTTATCAAACAGTACTAGAGAATCATCAGATAACCTGTGTAGAAGATTCTATAGGAATGACAAATGTACTAATTGGTTCTTTGAGACAGCAGCTGATGCAAAGAAGAGACAACCGAATAACATTAAAGCAAGTACTAGTCTAGATATTTTTAGGAACAGCCTGGACACTTATTATGTGAACAAGTGGTTTGATATATTGGCAGGCTAAAACGGCTTTAATGCCAGTGTCTGAAATATTTGTATGTATGTATGTATGTGATATGTCATCAGTTACCTTCATGCTGTCTGAGGATGCACTTGCCTCCATCGCAGTGTAGGTTCTATCTCCCAGTCGATTTTGCTATCCATCTGAATACATATGGATTAATTTAGTACTAATTTAGCTTGTTGCGAATGTTGACATTTATTATGGTATCACATGCCTTGATAAGTTCAAGGTATGATGTACAGACAGTATAAGTACTGTCCATGGTTTGCTTTACTCTCTCAAAAAATAAATTAATCCAATTCATTAGGCAGGATCTAACCTTTGTAAATTCAAACTGCTAGGGGTCAGGTCATATAAGGCTTTTTTTTTATTGTGATCAGGTCTGTTATGACCCATTGCTTGATTATCAGGCCTGTTATGACCCATTGCTTGGCTTTACAGATGAAGCTTATCAGTTTGATGGGTCTGTAATTCCTGCTTTCCATGGAGTTGCCACCCTTTTCAACTGGCATATCAACTGCTGTGCACCAATCCTCAAGGACAAATCCAGTGGATAATCTCAGGATGAATGGATATAGGAATTGGTCCACCTGGGCATGTTTAGTTATTTTCATTAGGCAGGCTGGTAAGTTATCATTCATCACAGAGAATATATTTGTTTGATTTGGAAACTGCATTGGGTGTTTGTAATCCTTAGTTATATGGGGAATTTGTGTAGAGGTCTCTGGGGTACAATTTGCACAGAATTTGTTTGCTAACATATTCACACTACCCTCTGGACCAGAGTAGGTAGTGTCTTTATGAATATGTTTACAGCAATGTTTGGAGTTATTTCATAAATTCCTAATGTAAGTAAAGAAGGATTTGTAATTATTATTAGCTTATAATGGAACTTAAGTTCATAGGAAGCCCTGCACCTTGCTTTATTCATTCATTCTGTTCAACCCAATTTGCCTCATCCATTTCCTGATCTACCTGCTCCTTTTTCCTCCCTAGACTTCTATAAGCTGGGGCTGGTATGGATGTCAGGGGGTGGTATCGATAAATGCTTCTACAATGAGTGTGGTTATTATGACCTACCCTTATGTACAAATCCACCACCCCATATATTTGACAATGTCCTTGTGCTACTCCCCTCTGTTGACCATGCTTCCCACCAGGGAGCATCTTCAATGAATGCCTTCTGTCCTGGGTTGGAACCCCCTTCCTTCCTTGCCACTGCCTCAGAGTATTTTTTGGGGGAATTCTTCCAGCAGATCCAAGGGGTGGCTATGGGGGCAGCCTGTGCCCCTACTTATGCTAACCTCATCCTAGCATTCTGGGAAGAAAAATACGTCCTGAACTCCATTTACAATAAATATTGGACAATGTATAGGAGATTTTTGGACGATATAGTTATTATTTGGAATTCTGGAAAGGATCAGCTAAATGACTTTATGGAATACCTTAAATCAACCACCAACTTTTTACAATTTACATATAATGTGTCAGAACACAGTTTAATATATTTAGATATTGAGTTCTATAAAGGGGAAGGAAAATTTGAATCGAAAGTATATAGGAAACCGACATATTGTAATTCCTACCTACATTACACTAGTGCGCATCCGAAACATTGCAAGAAAAGCATTGTTAAAGGACAATTTGTAAGGGGTAGCCGTATGACAAGTTCAGAACAGGACTTTAAAGATGAATGTGATCTATTGGAAAAAATGTTCTGGGAAAGAGGCTACCCCGAAGATTTTGTGGAAAAAATAAAAATAGAGGTAATAGAAGGAAGGAAGGACAGGTTTCAGCCTATATATAAAGGGTTAGAAGGTGGGGTTATGAACAAACCCACTTTTGATGTTGGTCAAAACAGTAATAAGAATGATGCTGATTTGTACCCCCAAACACTCGTATTAGAATATAACAATATAAACAGTGGTATAAGTAAAATATTTTTCAAAGAATGGGATAAATTTGTAACTTTATCTGACATAGAAAATATATCAAGCATTTCTAGAAAAATAATTTATAGAAATTCAAGGAATATGGGAAACATTTTGGAAGGAAAAAAGAACAAGGTTATTAATAATAAAAATAATAAAAAGGGTACATATAAGTGCGGACACTGTGCCCAATGTAGTTATATATGCAATGAGGATGGGTACTATATTCAAAGTAGAAATAAAATGATATATAGTACAGGATATTTCAATTGTGAAACTAGGGGCATAGTTTACCTTGCTTATTGTGAGAAATGTGGCTCTTTCTATATTGGTAAATCAGAAAGAGCCCTAAAAAAACGGATTTATGAACATGTTTATGAGATTTCAGTGAAGAAAGAGAGTAATGCCCTATATAAACATAGCAAACTATGTAAAGAATACAAATTTAAATTTCTAATAGTTGAACATATTCCAATAGATATTAGAGGGGGTCCCTGGGAGACCAGGATAGAATATAGAGAGCTATGGTGGCAAGTGGCATTAAACGCAGATAAGTGGCCCGGATTAAACGATAGCATCTCTATATTACCATTGTTAAAATTGAGAGCAGCCAAGTTATGAGAAAAATATATATGGCTCATACCTGGTTTAGCCACCAGAGGTCACCATTACATTCTTTTTGGTATATGAATTGTATATTTAAAATATTTTACAAGAAATTAACTGGTCTGTTTATAATAATATTTATTTATATATATGAATTTATTATGTTCTTTCACATTGATACATAGTTCATGTAGTTTCTGACTTGTCAGAGGAATAAAGGGATGTTTTTTAAAAAATAGTTTTTTAAAAAAAGTAGTTTTTAAGATATTTATACAATGTATTTATTTATATTCATATTCATATTCCTAGTAGTTGCATAAAGGGTTTTTAAAATTCATATTTGTTCTATATATATCTATATGCATTGATTCTTTTATGTACATTATATGCACTTTATATGCACTTTGTTCTAAGATGAAACATTATCATGGATAATGGACATTGGGGTGCTTTAAATATTAATTTGATGTAATTGAAGGATTAATTAATTAATCAATTAATTGGTATGACTATAAGAGGGTGTGGGAAGTGATGCATTGTGTTATCTGATGAAGTCTATGTGTGACGAAAACGCAGGTTTATCAAAGCGTTCATGGTTTTTTGTTCTGTTGGTGAATAAAAGGATATTTTTTAAGTCCGTTGATGCAAGCCTGGTCTCTGGAAGTGGTGAGAGTTACCATCCGTGTATGCTGTCTTGGTAAAGAGTTCTAAACTCAAAGCTTGCTACAATAAAATAGCAAAGTTTGCCACTGGCGCAAACTACCATAGCCACCACTGCACCTCACTTACTGAAATAGGCTGGCTAGAACTCCCTCCCCTCCTTCAATGGTACCAACTCTCACTCACCCACAAACTACTAAATCATCCTCTAAAAGTCACCTCACTCCAAAATTTACTCCAACCCTATCATACCACCAGACCACTACTCTCCAGCAACAAAAATCAATTACAGGTAACTAAAACCAGGAACTCTGCTGGAGAAGTTTTCTCCTACTCCATAGCAAAATTATGGAATACCCTTCCTCACACTGTAACGTCTGTGTCATCACACATTAACTTCAAAGCTGCTCTAAAATCTCATCTAAAAGAGCACTGGACATGCCCCTGTAACAAACCTCTCTAATATCTCTACCCCAACCTCTCTAATCCCTTTCTTCCACCCCTCTAACTACCTTGGATTGCAGCCAAATACATTGCTTGTAAACCTATATCTCAGCAGTAATCTTAGCCACTGTTATTCAAGGGTAATAGCTGCTAGTTCAGCTATTAAAATACTTGTTAGTCTTTATGGCACCAGTGATATAAGTGTTGTACCATTTAACTAAATAATTTAATTTTGAACTATAACTGTTTACTACTATTGTAAAGCAAAACCTACCTATACTTCTTGTAACTTGTAATTAATTGTTGTTTTTATTGTGGAGCTTTTCTCCCCTAGCCTCTGCTGAAAAAGAACCTGTGTCCAGTCGGATTTTCACTGTCAACAAATGTAAATAAATAAAATCCATTCATAATGAATCATATGTATTAGACTACATGAAAGCTGGTAAAAAAAGAAATATATATATATATATATATATATATATATATATATATATATATATATATATATGGGTCCCCTTCTAAAGACCGAAACGCCGATTCCCCAACGCGGAAATCACCGACGCCAGATGACCGACAGGTACGTATACCGACAGGGTGATTCGCCGACAGTGGAAAGACCGACAAGGGTAATGTGTGATCGCGACCGAGTAAGTGTGCGACAGTGACGGAGGTAGGAGTGATCAGGTAAGTGAGTTAAGGTTAGAGTGCAGGTGGGTGATGTGTGCGTTAGTGTCGGAGCTTGGGCTAGGGGTGGGTAAGTGAGTTAGGGTTAGGGTGCAGGTAGGTGATGTGTGCGTTAGTGTCGGAGCTTGGGCTAGGGGTGGGTAAGTGAGTTAGGGTTAGGGTGCAGGTAGGTGATGTGTGCGTTAGTGTCGGAGCTTGGGCTAGGGGTGGGTAAGTGAGTTAGGGTTAGGGTGCAGGTAGATGATGTGTGCGTTAGTGTCGGAGCTTGGGCTAGGGGTGGGTAAGTGAGTTAGGGTTAGGGTGCAGGTAGGTGATGTGTGCGTTAGTGTCGGAGCTTGGGCTAGGGGTGGGTAAGTGAGTTAGGGTTAGGGTGCAGGTAGGTGATGTGTGCGATAGTGTCGGACCTTAGGGTTAGGGTTTGGGTCAGGGCTAGTGTGTATGCTATGTAGTGTCGCGTGTTGTTTACGTTCCGTGTGTCAGTGTTTTGGTGTTTGGTGTTTTGCGTTGTCGGGTTTGTGTCGGGTTTGTGTGTTGTCGGTTATTTGGCCGGTGAGTTTTGTGTCGGGAATCGTTGTCGGTGTTTAGAAGTAGACCCATATATATATATAGATAGATAGATAGATACAACAGTTTTAAAATATCCATAAATAAATCATTTAGTTATCTCTGAAGGGCTTTTAGTTTCAGCAAACATGCAGTTGAGACCTGATTGTTCAAGCCTGGCCAATTCAGAGCATTAAGCCTTAGTTTCCAATGTAATTGGCATTTTATAAGCCAAAGCCCCCAAAACCCATCTCCTTCAGGTATTTCAGTTTGTTCTATTACCGTAAACTTAAGGCAATGCCCTGGATATTCTAAAATATGCTTAAAAAGTGTATTAGTCTCATTTTGTAATGAATATCATAAATATGCCCATATATTCTGTTGCACAATCTTCAGTCATTTTTTCCAATTTAAAACCCAGGGCATATAGCACACTGAGCATAATATTCTACCTTACCAGAATTACAATTAAATTTATTGATAAATGTATGTGAAATCATGTTAATTGTAAATTTATTACCTTCCAATATATATTTACAATAGGGGTAGCACCCACATTTTTTATCCCGTCCCCTTCTATCTGTTGGAAACATTTTCTTCCAAAAATATTTTTCAAATAGTAGTCTCTTATAAAAACAGTACTGGGCTCAAGTCCCACATGATCACAAACGCCACTGAATACAGGAGAAGGCCTCCATCCTCTCTTAGTAGCTCAGACCTTTTATGCTCATAATCATTTTTTGTCAGGAAATTTAAGGACTGACCACCTGCTTAATATATTTAGTAGGATATTACCAAAAGGTACTAGTATACAAGGATGGGGTTCATCACTGCTGAATAAACAGGAGTGAGGAGTTTCTTTGGACCTAGAAGAAATACTCTTTGCAGTTAGCTAAACAGAATGATTTCCTAACCTTTCCTGAAACCTGATGATCAAAAAAGTGGGAGTTACCTGCCCTTGTTCCAATGTCTGTCACAACATCTTCATTTTGGAGTGGGGAGTTTTCTACACTATAATCTCGGTAGAAGGCTTGTTTACCAAATGCAAAAATAATGCATTTTTTTAGCATTTCATTTTAGCCAGATTTCAGAGCACCCAGCAATTTTATATGTGTAAGGTCACTTGCAGCTTCTGTAGAAGATTTAAGTATAACACCAAGTTTACAGTCAAATGTTAGCTTGGGTAACCAGTCTTCCCTGTTTTTGATTTTGGAGATTAGAGATGTATGTGCTCAATAACAGAGGTCCTAGCACAGATCTAAACATATGACATTTGGGAGACATAAACTAAAAGCTGAATATTTAATACATCACCCAGTGATTGAAACTGTAGACTCATTTAAGGACCTGGGTATATGGGTTGATCCAGCTTTGAGTTTTTCCTAATCATCTCAACCAATTGGTTAATGATAGTTATAGAAATATAGGTTCCACAATAAGATTTATAAAGTCTAAAAAATCAGAAATGATGAAGTCATTGTTTAATAGTTACATTAGACCCAAACTTGAGTATGGAATACCAATATGGAAACCTTATAAGAAAACAAGCATGAGTAAACTGCAAAGAGTACAGTAGAAATATGCCAAGGGCATCTATGGATGTGAAAATGTAAGTTTTTTATGAAAGGCTAAAATAGCTGAACTTGTCCAATGTCTCATATAGATATTTAAGAGGAGATCTTATTCAGGTATATAGGGAATTTAGAGACAACTATCTCTGGGAATGTTTGGGGTTATCAAACAGTACTAGAGAATCATCAGATAACCTGTGTAGAAGATTCTATAGGAATGACAAATGTACTAATTGGTTCTTTGAGACAGCAGCTGATGCAAAGAAGAGACAACCGAATAACATTAAAGCAAGTACTAGTCTAGATATTTTTAGGAACAGCCTGGACACTTATTATGTGAACAAGTGGTTTGATATATTGGCAGGCTAAAACGGCTTTAATGCCAGTGTCTGAAATATTTGTATGTATGTATGTATGTGATATGTCATCAGTTACCTTCATGCTGTCTGAGGATGCACTTGCCTCCATCGCAGTGTAGGTTCTATCTCCCAGTCGATTTTGCTATCCATCTGAATACATATGGATTAATTTAGTACTAATTTAGCTTGTTGCGAATGTTGACATTTATTATGGTATCACATGCCTTGATAAGTTCAAGGTATGATGTACAGACAGTATAAGTACTGTCCATGGTTTGCTTTACTCTCTCAAAAATAAATTAATCCAATTCATTAGGCAGGATCTAACCTTTGTAAATTCAAACTGCTAGGGGTCAGGTCATATAAGGCTTTTTTTTTATTGTGATCAGGTCTGTTATGACCCATTGCTTGATTATCAGGCCTGTTATGACCCATTGCTTGGCTTTACAGATGAAGCTTATCAGTTTGATGGGTCTGTAATTCCTGCTTTCCATGGAGTTGCCACCCTTTTCAACTGGCATATCAACTGCTGTGCACCAATCCTCAAGGACAAATCCAGTGGATAATCTCAGGATGAATGGATATAGGAATTGGTCCACCTGGGCATGTTTAGTTATTTTCATTAGGCAGGCTGGTAAGTTATCATTCATCACAGAGAATATATTTGTTTGATTTGGAAACTGCATTGGGTGTTTGTAATCCTTAGTTATATGGGGAATTTGTGTAGAGGTCTCTGGGGTACAATTTGCACAGAATTTGTTTGTTAACATATTCACACTACCCTCTGGACCAGAGTAGGTAGTGTCTTTATGAATATGTTTACAGCAATGTTTGGAGTTATTTCATAAATTCCTAATGTAAGTAAAGAAGGATTTGTAATTATTATTAGCTTATAATGGAACTTAAGTTCATAGGAAGCCCTGCACCTTGCTTTATTCATTCATTCTGTTCAACCCAATTTGCCTCATCCATTTCCTGATCTACCTGCTCCTTTTTCCTCCCTAGACTTCTATAAGCTGGGGCTGGTATGGATGTCAGGGGGTGGTATCGATAAATGCTTCTACAATGAGTGTGGTTATTATGACCTACCCTTATGTACAAATCCACCACACCATATATTTGACAATGTCCTTGTGCTACTCCCCTCTGTTGACCATGCTTCCCACCAGGGAGCATCTTCAATGAATGCCTTCTGTCCTGGGTTGGAACCCCCTTCCTTCCTTGCCACTGCCTCAGAGTCCCATGCTATTAATCAAGCCCCGGTCACTAATGCCATAGTTAGGGCTTTATCTTTCTAAGCCGCAGTGCTGTCTGGAGCCCTTTGTTTTCTTGATGGTATTTTTCAGTACATCTGATAGCATTTGATGTTGACTTCAATGTGTGGGTCTTTAGTTTTGTTATATGTTTTCTAATGAGCTTTTTTACTACTATTTTGTTGTTTATTTATGCATGCGGGCCATCAGGCTGATTTATTCTTAACCATCCCTTTTCTTTAGTTTTGGTAACGGCTGACAGATTTATATAAATTTTCTAGATCAGCATAGAATTTATTTGTATAGCTACTATCCATGTTGCCATTTCTGGGAATTACAGTCATACCTGAACTTCAGAGATTTCATCATAGAATTATAGGAAGCTTGTACAGTTGAAGTATCTGAATACTGCTTTAAAGATTTTGAAAGAGAAAGTTTCCAATCTGTGGTCAGACTTGACTTGAGTAAGGTACACCAGTGGGGCAGTGCATATAGATGCTATATTCATAAGAACCAGGTTAAAAAAAATCCTTTATTGGGCTCTTTGACTATTTAAACAAAGAAATGTTTGTTTATGAAAGTGAGGATTTTTTGAGAGTAGTTTTCATTTGCCATGCAGACCTTCCCAGTTTACTGATAGGTAGTTAAAGTCACCCAGAATTAAGAAATGGGCCTGAATTTCTGGGGTCAGTGAGGAGGCCCTGTAGCACTTTGTCTAATATTTGGTTTTATTTAGAGAGTCAAATCTGAATAAGTTTCATTTGTGAGTCCCCAGAAATCTCTTTTGAGGTAATGCGATACCCACCACAATTCCCATCGACTTTCAAGATATAGTAGGTCAAAACCAAGGTACAGAGGTGGCGCTTTCTGTGCTTTCTGTACTTTTATACAAGATTTCAGTAACAGCACACATGAATGTACTACAAATGCAGGAGGACGTCACGATCAGGTAATTTAACTCAGACTCCTAGCACTGAGAAGCACCACACTGAGATTATCTGCTGCTTTAATTGTTATGTTTTTTAGGCTGGAAGCATTCACTCTAAGCGGGCTGCAGATGCCTTTAATGAGTATATGTAAGCCAATAAGAGGTGCAAGCTGTCCTTGGCAGAGCAATTAGGGCTACCCAGAAGCTCATTTCATGCTTACACATACTAGATCCCCTTCAAATGACACTGGTTATTCAGCCAGTTATTAGACATCACTAATCTTTCCTTGTACTTTGGCAACATTCTAGGCCAGGCATGGGCAAACTACGGCCCGGGGGCCACATGCGGCCCGTTAAACGTTTTGATTCGGCCCGCCAAACTTGAAAAAATTTAATAAATTAACCTTGTTAAGGTTTATTTCCCCTGCAATTCTGATGTTTCCTCACTAGATGGCGCACTCTAAATATATTGGCTTTGTTGAGGTAAAGCGTAGGCCTATTACTCCACATTTGCACTTTACCCTTTGACCCACCGCCCCTCTATGAAGATGAGCAGACCCAAGAAAAGGAAAGTGGACAGAGAATGTCGAGTGTTCAATAAGGAGTGGACAACTAAATATTTTTTCACTGAACACCGATCATCTGCTGTTTGCCTGATATGCCAAGAAACTGTGGTGGTTTTTAAAGACTATAATATTAGCTGTCACTTTGCCACAAAGCACGCTAATTATGCTAGCAAGCTCTCAACAAAAGAACGGGAAGCTGCTGCTGAGAAGGTGGCAGCTAATTTGAAGGCTCAGCAAAGTTTTTTTCACCGTCAAACTGCCATTCAAGAGTCAAGTACCAAGGCCAGTTTTATGCTTTCATTCAAAATAGCAAAGGCCAGCAAACCACTGTCTGAGGGCAAGTTTTTAAAAGAATGTATGGTAGAGACAGCAGGTATTTTGTGCCCGGAGACCAAAGACAAATTTGAGAAAATCAGTTTATCACGGCGGACAGTGACTCGCCGTGTGGAACTAATAGATGAAGATATCACCAGCAGATTAAACAAAAAGGCGAAGTCATTCACTTTTTATTCTTTAGCACTGGATGAAAGCAACGATGTCAAAGACACTGCTCAACTCCTCATTTTTATCCGAGAAATCAACGGAACTTTTGAAATAACGGAGGAGTTTTTGACAATGGAGTCTCTGAAAGGACAAACACGGGGAGAGGACTTGTTTGAACGGGTGTCTGCTGCCATCGAAAACATGAAGCTTCCCTGGAGTAAGCTTGTTAACGTCACCACAGATGGATCTCCGAATTTAATGCGAAAAAACGTTGGCCTGCTGAGGAGAATCCAGAATAAAGTGAAAGATGAAAACCCTGACCAGGATGTCATTTTCCTCCACTGCATTATCCACCAGGAATCTCTATGTAAATCGGTGTTACAGCTGAATCATGTTGTGAATCCTGTGGTGAAACCCGTCAACTTCATATGCGCATGGGGACTTCAGCACCATCAGTTCATTGCGTTCCTGGAGGAAACTGATGCGGATCACCAGGACCTGCTTTATCACTCCCGTGTCCGCTGGTTGAGTTTGGGCAAAGTGTTTCAACGAGTGTGGGAGCTCAAAGTGGAGATTGGCGTGTTTTTGGAGCGGCAGGGGAAGACTGATGAATTTCCTGAGCTGAGCAACAAGAGCTGGATGTGTGACTTTGCGTTTGCTACGGACGTATTTTCACACTTGAATGAGCTCAATGTGAAACTGCAGGGGAAGGAGCAGTTTGTGCATGACATGTACACAAACGTGAAAGCCTTCAAATCCAAGCTGGCTTTATTCTCCAGTCAGATTTTGAACAAGTCATTCACTCATTTTCCTAGACTAGCCACGCTGAAAGAGGCTGGAGCAAAAGTAAAGAAATACAGTGAGTCACTGGATGCACTGCACGGAGAATTCTGCCGTCGGTTTTTGGATTTCGACAAAATTGACAAGTCACTTCAATTGATGGCCTTTCCTCTGTCACAAGACCCCGAAACAGCTCCAGAGGAGCTTCAGCTCGAACTGATCGACCTTCAGTCCGACCCTGCCTTAAAAGAGAAGTTCAGCTCTCTGAAACTAAATGACTTCTATGCTTCACTCAATGATGCCGCGTTTCCAAATCTAAGGCGAAAAGCGCAGATGATGTTGGCTTTGTTCGGCTCTACCTTCGTGTGTGAAAAGACCTTCAGCGTCATGAACATCAACAAAGCCAGCCACAGATCCAAGTTAACAGACCTACACCTCTGATCCATCCTGAGAATCGCCACAACAAAACTAACTCCAGACTTTGATGTGCTGGCTAAAAAAGGAGACCAACAACACTGCTCCCATTAAAATGTGTGTGTCTCCGTGATACGCACGTTGTTAAAATAAACAGTGCACGCAGATCAAATATAACTCTTCACAGACTGACTTGCTGCAACTGTTTTGTCCTTGCACTGGTCGTTGTTGACTTTTGGCACCGGGGAAACAAATTGAATAAAAGGAACAGGACAAGTACATCTGCATCTCCTACCGTTTTTGAAAAAATAGACAGTCAGGAGGAGAGTGATGGTGATATCCTGAAGGATAACAGAACTTTCAGTGCTTTAAAATAAAATGGTCATTTATTTGATTTTCAGTGTTTAAAGACTCTTTTCGAAGCCAGAGATTTTATTGTAATGCTTTTCTTCATTTTCATTGGAAATTAAAGCACATGTTTTCTCCATATCCCAAGATGTGTATTTTTCCCCCAATGAGATGATGTTTTCAAAGCATGCCATCTATCTGCTCCTGTTCCGGCCCCTTTGTCAAATGTTAGAACTCAATGTGGCCCACGAATCAAAAAGTTTGCCCACCCCTGTTCTAGGCAAAGGAAGGATTCTGCACAGTGTTAGAGTTTGCCCTGTTGTGATATGCATGGACAGCTTGAAAATGCTTCTCTGCATATCACTTAGAGTTTTTCCTTACTAGGTTATTTACACTTATGTGGACCGCCATGTTGTAGTCATACCTGCTTCTTTTGAGGGTCTTGGGGGACCTTCAGATATCAGAGATCCTTGTACTGGAAATACAGCTCACTGTCACCTTCTTTTTGTCCAGCGTTGCTAAATCAGAGTCTGTATGTCCTCCTCTTGAGTCACAAATCACTACTCCATTTTTATTAGTAGAGGATATAAGTGCATTTGGTGCTTTTTTTTTCCTTGCTTATGTTTGATTCAAATTATGAATTTTCAGCAGTTTCATATACATTAGGAAGGTGAGTCTGAATAATTAAATTCTGAGACCTGATTTACAAAAATGAAAAAAACAATGATGTTTGTACCTCCAAGCTGTACTATCTCTAAGGAGAATAATAAATACAGAGGGGATAGGGAATATAGTCCCATAACAAGAAGGGTGAAACACACCACACACACACACACACACACACACACACACACACACACACACACACACACACACACACACACACACACACAATGTTCATTTCAACACAGATAGTCCATTTAATATTGGAATTCAAATTCAAGGAACTTTATTTTTTATGGCTGCATGGGTGTGTCTCCAGATGACCAACATCTTTTCAGCTGTTACTCCTATAGCTCCTATTCCATGGTCCAGGTACTTTACCCTGTGTAATGTAACTGGATGGAAGAGAGAAGGGGAAGGGGAGAGTGGCTTACTTTCATTTTTACTCCCGTTAATGCCTTTGCAGTGGGCTGGAAAGGAAAAATGGAAATGCAAAGAGAAGCTTGAAGATGGCAGCATCACACATGCTGTTCTACATGCCATGTGATTTTGTTAGGCCCTGTTCTCAACACACAGGTGCTATGTGGCTGGGCAGGGTTTTAGGATGTGCCCTGGGCCATTGTGTAGCCATACCTCCTTGGTCAGTCTCTACGAGGCTTGGTGAGCACTCTGCCTACATCAGCACAGCCTCACCCCTCCCAGGGTAGACAAACTCCCTTCTTGCTAGCTTTGTCAGTCATAAGAGTCACAAATCAATCCTTGATTACATGAGCCATTGTGAAGGATTCCTCCATCCGTGTCATCAGAGCTATGGAATTTGGAGATTTAAAATTCAGAACTGCACCTCCATACTTTTTCCTTTCCATTATTTATAGTTGGTTATTAGTGGCACATTTCAGTAAAAGATTTCTGCATTGGAAGCTATTTTGTAGTACAGATACAAATAATATTTCAGCAGGCATGAGGATGACAATATTTTGTGTCCAGTCTACTCTAATAAGAGCAATTGGAAAGCATCATCTCCTGATAAACATGCTATATCTGTAACCTGAAGTGAACACGGAAGCAGTTACACTACTTTTTGTTCCATGTTAAAACCATAGCATTTGATATGATACACACTGTAACATACTGTTGCAGTGATATGAGATATGGTACTGCACTAAAAGGTCACTTATTGTTACTTAACTGTCCTGGATTAAAATCACTTCTGATGGGGAAACAAATTATTTCATAAAATCCCTTTAATCAAAATTAGAAACAGGACCATCTTTGCACAGCTATTGCCATCTTGATATGATATATGTAGAATAGATTCAGATGTGAACTAGTTATTTGCCAAAACATAAAGGAGTAAACTATAAATGTACCCAACTCTTGGCTTTTGGAGACCTGTATGTATAAGTAACTCTTCCCTCACAAAAATACGTTGGCGATGGAATATGAACAATGTTACATGCATTGTATATGAGACAAAACACCCCCCCCCCCTTAGTTAAGCAATTAAGTAATCTATATTTTTTAGAAAAATAGCTGGCCGGCAGGGGCATATAGCACTTATCAAGGGTACCAGAACTTGTCAGAGATTTGGGATGCATGGCTAGGCTTAAACAGGCCCTTGTGGTTGTTAGCCTAATAAACACCTATGAACCTATGAACCTATATATTAGAAGGCATGTATTATTATCTTTGTTTAGACAAAGTGAAGCAAGCAAGCCAGGTAATGCTGACTTTGCACACTGTCTCACACTTTCTTTAATTGTGCATGCAGAAAAAACACTATAATGTGGTACAAATGCAAATCAAAAATGTTTTTATGGATAGACTCATATTTTATCAAAAATGCAGCAACCATTTGAAATGTTGGGACCCGCTAGAGTGAGTCTTACAACACGGAAACTGAATGGATGAAAGATCGGACTTGTATATATGAAGTCTGACATGTCATTTCTTGGAATATTCCCTTTTTTCTGAGGTATGGTGATCTTGTAGTTGGTATGTGTATGTTATAGTGTGTGGAAAGCTTGCCCCTCACTTGACCTAACTTCCTCCCCCTCTGCAAAAAGAAATTTTAAGAAAAAGAGCAATTTTCTGGGTTTCGCTTTTCTCCGGGTGTTCTGTCTTTTTTTGGCTTTTCAGCACTCGGCATTTTGAGTGCCAACATTTCTACAGGGAGCCCAACAATGCATTTTGTTGAAGTCCAAATGTTAATTACCTGGGATGGAATGTATGACTTTATGTCAAGCAGAAAAATATACTTTAGAACAGATTAGTAGAATAAGATTATGAGATGCAAATTACCTTTTACCTTGTAACCCTGAGCATTAGTCAGTTTCCATTCGTCTACTGTGCAACTGTAACCAACTGTTTTAAACAGAGGCAGTTATATCTCTTGAGTTTAACAGTTTAACAAATAACTAAAAAAAAGTCTGATCTAGTGCCCTTTGGCTTGAGAGGCTTAAGTTCATTACATGTATATTTCAGTCCATAATCAACTGACACACTGTATAGCTTCCATGGATGGTATCTAAATTATTTTAGGGTACATAAAATCTGTCCTCTTATGACTTTCCCTCAATGTCCTTGCCATTCCTATAATCTGCTATTTTAAGCTTCTGACATCAACATTGTGATTTGATACCCACTGCACACTTCAAAATATAAATAATCAGGTGTATATACATATAAACATAATTTACCAGTGTCTTCAGAGTTTTGCCAATGGTCACCATCTGTTCCCCATCCAGATAAATATTTTCAGTACCTCTCCATCAACAAGAACATTCAAATATTTAGATACGGAGCTGAGAGCAAAGGGGAATACCTTTGATGAACTCGCATGAGACAAAGTGCTATATGAGAGGATATGTCATTCTGTAACTGAATAATTAGAGATGAGACTTCTTTAAGGACCTGTATGTGAAACAATTTTAGACCATGAAAGGAATCCATGTATCTGTAAAATATACAGTACTAAGGATCCCAACATAATCAGTTTATTGAAATCATATACCCTTAGTTCCAATTTTGCCACCTGATGTCACAACCAGTGCATTCCTATTCTTACGTATCAGGCACCATGCATTGGTTGGAGTTTCCATTGCTGTGCACATAGAAGTTAGTCTTTGAACTCTTGATGCTGGACCAGTTCCTACAAAGGCAGTCTGTTTTTTCTTGTGCCTTTAATGCCAGCTTTAAGCCTTCAGCCTCACTGGAAGCACAATCCACATTCACAGCTCCCAGGTCCCTTTGGAACAGTATGCAGCTTGTGATCAGCTTTACTTGGACAATAGCAAAGTAGTTTTTAAACTCTGACAACAGATAACTGGATTAAGACAGACCTGATATAAGCCACCCAGTAAAGAAACAGGAAAACCTCCTGTGAGATAATATCCATGGAGAGCACGTTGATGATGTTAGCAACAAAGAAAGGCAGCCAGCAAAGGGTAAATGTCCCCATGGAAATGCCCTAAGTCTTAAGTGTGTTATGCTCTTTAATGGCCAGTAACTTGGCCAGCCTCGTCTTGGATTTTTTCTTATTCCCGGGATAGCAACTTGTGATTCATTGAATTTCACTTTTTCCTTGTCAATCAACTTGACCTGTCAGTTGACAACAATGAATACCCAGGCATATACAAATATCATAATTATCAGTGGTATGTAGAATGAAATAGTGGAGGAGATAGTAGCAAAGTACTTATTGGTGATAAAGTGGCAGCACTCAGGGTACTTGTAACATCATCTTCCTCTGGCATTATGCTTGTCACCCCACCAGTGATTCATGATCAGTAGGAAGCAGGTAAGAGCAGAGATCCCCCCACACAAAGCATATGATCACTCTGGCTCTCTGTTTGCTTAACACCATCTGTACCTGAGGAGGGAGGTTACAGCAATATATTTCTCCACAACAATTATACAAAGAGTCTAGATGCTTCCGCGACCCCTTTCTGTATAGGTCCACAGTTTGCAGAAAGGGGTACTGTAAAGCCATTTGCCACTGACCACAAGAGTGGCACCTAGTTACAAAATGAGCACATCCATGATTAACTCTCTGCAGGCCACCAGAGGTGACAATATATTGATGAAGGTTTGCAGGTGAGGGGTTTAGGCAACGACTTATCTTATTAAAAGATTTCCCACCACCAGAACATTGATAATAAGGGCAGACATTAACCTGACAGTCCATTTCTGAGAGAGGCTGTTCCCAGGGCCAGTGGTGAGCTAGGGGGAGCAAAAGTTTGAAAAAGGTTCTGATAATTAAAGTTTCTGGCAGCATGGAGTCATCCTTTGAGAAAGTCCTCTCTAGTGACTGTTAGATGCAGTGCTGAGGCAAACAAAGCCCTGGCTGGAGCCCAGTGGGTGGTACTTCTAAGATCCATTGCTTCTGCATTTTACACATCTCCAAAGCAGCAGGAGAGGAACAAAAGTTGGATTTTCAGCATCCAAGTAGCTGGCCATTGATAACCAGCCTCCTATATGGGTATCCTTAAAGGAATACTGCTGTACTTCACACAACCACAGGTATGGATTAACTCCAAGATAGGATTAGACTATACCATGAAAGTGGATCCTAGCACTTAGCTAAGTTAATGGATAGGCACTCTTCTTGGCCCAGTATATGTTTCATTCTGAATTGCTGAGAACGGAGGTAGTCCACAAAACAGGAAGCTTTAGTTTTATTTGAACATTAGCAACAGACTCCTATAAGTCATTGTCTGTGAAACCTTTTCCCACAGAACTTATACCTCATATCAACATCACTTCTAAAAATTGCTTGCCTTCATCAAATTTATTTTATTCCATCAAGACAGCCCTAACTGTAGACTGTGATGTTGTGAAGGCTTCTAACAACCCCCCTCCACCCCCCAGTAGGGAAACCTCCATAAAAACTTCTCCAAAGCCAACTTCATGATACTCAAGTCAGAAGTGACAAACTTCATGACACCCATGCAGATGGGAACTGAAAGTTAGACTGCTGAATCCAACACTAAGGCACTGTATGAGCACATCCACTTGTACATGAATCGTGCCATTCCAAATAGAACCAAGATGCTCTCCTCCAAAAAAAAAAGCCTATCTGGTGGTCCCTTGCCACAAACAAATTTTACAACAAAAGGAAGAAACTGTTGCAGAAAAGAGGAAAATCCCTGGATGCAAAAAACTCCCTTACCAGCCTCAGTAAGAAGCTGAGATCCCTCATAAAATCCTCCAAAGCTAGTTACGAAAATAAAATTGCCAAAGATTCCAAAGACAACCACAAGGCATTCTATAACTATGTCAAGAATTTAAATGGCAATGCTCAGATCTGCTCTGAGCTCAACAGAATGGCATTAAATAAACTGATTGCAAGGATATTGCCAATATCCTGGCAGATCGATTCAGTGCAAACTTCACTCCCCCTCTCACCCCCTAAAGGGCCCATCTCAATACCGAATGATTGCCAATTTCCTGTAATAATGGCCACACAGGTAAAAAATGCACTCTCCAAAGCTAAGAATATCTATGGGACCAGACAACATCCCAGGCTGTGTACTACATGAACTACAAAATGAACTGGCACCTCACCTAAGTGTCATTTTTAATCATAGCCTCACCTCAGGCTTTGTGCCCACTGAGTGGTGCACAGCTACAGTTATCCCACTCCACAAGGGGGGATCCACCTTGGATCCCAGGAAATACCGCCCCATCAGTCTGATGAGCCTGATCTGCAAGGCCATGGAATGTATTATCATGTAACTTATAAACAAAGACATTGGCAACCTTCAAACACTGGACCCCACACAGTTTGGGTTTGTGAAGGGCCGATCTTGTCTCCTAAACCTGATTGACTTCTTTGAATCAGTCTGTAGAGCCATGGACAAGGTTAAGGTGGTCCACACAGCCTATCTGGACATTGCCAAGGCCTTCAACACCATCCCCCACTCTGGAATCATAGATAAACTTACTAAGTTGGGCATTAATCCCTATGTCACTCGTTGGGTTGCCAACTGGCTTACTGACATAACCCACACTGTAAAAGTAGCTGACCCCAAATCCAGCTCCAGACAATTGACAAGTGGAGTACCTCAGGGTTCAGTCCTGGGGCCACTCTTGTTTGGCATCTACTTCTCTGAAGTACAGGCCAGCACTAAGGGACTCTGGCTAACAAAGTTCGCAGATGACTGCAAGCTGGGAGCCATTATTGAATCCCCAAATTATGTGGATATTCTACAAAAGGGCCTTACAGAAACAGATGCTTGGTGCCAGAGCCATGGGCTCAAGCTCAATGTCAAGAAATGTATAGTTATCCCCTATGGGAAAAAACATGTACCTGTGAATTACCACATAGGTGGCAGTACCCAAAATGAACAGCAAAACAAACAAACCACTGCAACAAAAACAACAAGTGGGAAGAGACCACAAGAGGTACGCCAAATTACTATAAGGCACAACGAATCCAAGGCCAGTAGAAAGCACAAAGAACTGTTTATTTTAACGTCTCACAAATAAAATAACGTTTTCGTTGCCCATGCAACTTCTTCAGAATGCAATCACAAGAGCAATACATTTCCTTGATTCTTATATAATCTTAAATAAATTAATGTAATTAATTAATATGTTAATTGATTCCTTGTTAAGTCTTAAAAATATATTTCTTGAGAAATATCAATACAATAATAAAAGGCATGTTTCACAACACAAAAAAGTTCTTAAAAGAACACCAAATACAATGAAATATTGCATAATAAAAAATTTTTTATATATACCATTTTTAAAAAAACTCATTCTACTAAATAAAATATTTGGAGCATTAATTATTTAATCACATAATGTTAAATAAATCATATTAAACCATGGTTTATTTGTATTGTGATATGTTGTATAAACAAATACCATACTTAAACTGTGTTAGTTTATTGAATAACTTAAAATACATTTGAGACTACCTTGTAGGTGGCAGTACACTAAACACCGAAAGTGTGATAAGAGATTTAGGGACACAGGTGGACAGTGGTCTCACCTTCGATAACCACATCGCCACAACAGTCAGGCAATCCTTCTATGTGGCACACCTCATTACTAAGGGCTTTTCATCCAGAAAAAAGGAGGTCATTGTCCCACTGTACTCATCCTCATTAGACCCATTATAGAATACAATGCCCCGTTTGGTATGTACCTCTCAAGACATCTGCAACAACTGGAAAGACCAAAGAAATACCTCACTAAAATAATCACAGGCCTAAAGCAGATGCCCTATGCTGACCATCTAAAAATTCCACCTATACTGTCGCATATCATCTACTCAGAGGCAATCTCTGCTTAACATACAAGACCATGTCAAACCTAGAGCTGTTGTACATGCTACACTTAAAGAAATCCCAATCCCTCAGAGACACACGCTCCAGGGATCTAAACCTTGTCATCACAATGAACAAAATATGCTGGAGGGATAGAATCCTGACCCAGGGACTCCCCAGACTCTGGAATAGACTGCCCATACATGTCAAGCAGAGCGCCTCTTTGGCCCTCTTCAAAAAGAACCTTGATGATTGGATGGGATATAGGAAATTCACCCCGGGGATCATGTCAGTCGCCCTGCTAGACAGGGGTCCAGGGAAGTAAATACTGTGGGAAGAAAGAGCCAGGGAATTGTATTGACTATGCTTGTATAGGCCCAAGGGTCGATAGCCTAGTACCAACCTATGAACCTTTCCCACCCCCAGTGCAATAATAATGTAATGTTTTCTCTGCTTTCTTGGCCCCAGCTGATGTGACGCCTAAGGGTTTCCACTCTAAGTGTGTCATTGGGAGGATAATTTTCTTTCTTTTTGCTAGAATTATTGTTTATAGGTTCATAAGTTCATTGGTAAGTACTAGGTAGCTGCATTTGTGGTCTGGATCATTTTAAGCCTAGTCATTTTTTTTTATGCTCGAATTATCCTATCACATTTGGATAAAGACTGGCCTTACCCATCCTCTGGTCAATTATTATCTATTACCCCTAGTGAGAACAACTGGTATCATACCATAGATAATTTGAGGGGACCCAAACATGGGATAATGCATTCAGGAGCTGCCTCTGTCCATTAGTAGTACAGGGAAAAACTGTTTTATGTAGATGGGGAGTCTGTTCCAAAGCAGTGGTATCCTCTGCAAGATGTACCTGTCCCTCTAAACTGTTCTTCTGATGTTGCAGATGAGGTCTAGATCTTTAAACCAAGTATTTCTGAGGCCATGTAACTTGCTGATGTACAGTAAATCCATCAGTATTGGGTTGGAGGATGCCTTGTATACCAGACACAGTTCATCTCAAAGCAGTCTGTAGGATACTGAGTACAGTGACAGGAGTTTGAGTCAGTCCATGTAGGACATGTTGTTTAGGCCTTGTATCCTTTTAGTTTCCTTTCTTTCTTCATCCTAACTTACTTTAGCTTCTCTGTCAATTGCACAGATTTTTGAAAATTGTCCAGATTTTTGCCTCATATTTTTGGTATGATCCTCATAAAATTTGTGGTTTTCTGACAATTCACTGGGGACTGATATCACTGAAAAGAGACCAGCATTTGATTTTTAGACTTCACAGTCTTCATAAAATGTATGCTAAAGTAAAATCTCTTATTCTAGCAATGTTCATATATTATAAGAGCAATATTTTCCTTATTGTAGCCAAAACCTTTTTTGAACTAGTCAACTAAAACTGCAGATGTGTTGAGAAAGGTCAGTTATCCTAGAGTGATAAAGTTTATGCAAGGCATACAGTGCTAAATGGCTTTAAATTAAAAATGTAATATGTTTACACATACACAAACATAGACACACACAAACACACATGCACGTACACACATATTTATATTTCAGCTTCCCCTACTACAAAACTGGTGCTATGGCCATGGTTACCACTAGGTTTGAACTCATAGATTCATAGGTTAATAGGTTCATAGGTGTTTACTAGGCTAATGACCACAAGGGCCTTTTTAAGCCTAGCCATACAGGCCAAATCTCTGACAAGTTCTCGTACCTTTGATAAGTGTAAGCAGGGGCTTGGGAGATGAAACATTTGCAAGAAGGAGCTTGGGAGTTGAACAATTTACAGACTGCCTGTGTCCATTAGAAATATGGATGCCAAACCAGGGATAAATTTTCTGTTCTCCATACAAGTGTCCAAGTTACACTTGAATTGGGTTAGAGAGGAATTCTGCTTCACATGGATGGGGAGTCTGTCTCAAAGATGGCATAGTCTCTGGGATACATACCTCTTTCTCCAACAGATCCTATTTATATCACAGGCAAGTTTATGTCTTTAGAATGGGTAATTCTGGTGCTGTTTGTTTTGCAGATATGCAGGAGGTCCATCAGAGTGAAGTCTGACAATGCCTTGTATGCTGGGCATAGATCTCTCCTCAAAAGCTTGTAGGAGACATAATACAAGGATAGTGCCTTGTGGTGGTTTGCATAAGACATGTTATTTATACCCTGTATTCATTTAGTGAGGAGCCTCTGAGGACATTTCAGTTTTTGGATATGTCTGGTTAGGTACATACCAAACTGAGCATTGTACTTCATGATAAGTCTGATGAATGCCAAATACAGTGGAATAATGACTTCCTTGGAGCTAGATGCCATGCCTTTGTTTATGAGTTGCACAACATAGAATGATTTCCTCATTACTGTATACACATGATGGTTAAAGGCTAGATTACTGTATGTGTGTCCCCAAGTCCCTGACTACTGGGTCAACTCTAATGGGTGTGTTGTCAATATGATAGTTACCAGGGGTGGATAACTTCCCAAATGATACTATTATGCATTTTTGGAATTTAGTTTTAGTCCATAGTTCTGACACCAGTTCTTTGTGTCATCCCTTCCTGGAGAACATTTGTATTGGTGAGGGATTCAATGACAGCTCTTAATGTGCAATCAGCTGTAAATTTAGTCAGCGAGAGGCCACTGAGATTGGCTTCGACTTCAGAGAAGTAAATGCCACAAATGAGTGTTCCCAAGATTGATCCCTGAGGGACTCCTCTTGTGACTGACCTCTTTGTGGAGGAGGACTCCCCAATTCAAACTTCCTGGATCCTGTCTGTGAGCCAGCTGGCTATCCACTGACTGACATCAAGGTTTGTACCTAACGTCTTGAGTTTATCAAAAATGCCCGAGTGGGCTATTATTTCAAATAACTTGGCCAAGTCAAGGTAGGCAGTGTTAACCATTTGCCCTCATCTATTGCTTTGGTGACCTTCTCAAGGAAGTCCACCAGGTTGAGTAGGCATGACCTGTCCTTCATGAAACCAAGCTGGGTTGGCTCCACTGTCTGCAGTTCCCCTATGTCATTCTTGATAATTTCCATGATAATTATTTCAATGGCTTTGCATATGAGACTAGTGAGACTTATGGGTCTGAAGATGACCCACATTTGTGCAGAGGGATGACAGTTGTTCTCCATTCATGAGGCATGAAGGCTGTTTGGAGACAGCAGTTAAATAGCAATTCTTGTTGGCCTTATAGGTCATATTTCATGTTATTTAGAAGGTATCCTGGGATATTGTCTGGGTCCATTGATGCAGTGTTCCTGGCCTTAGAGAGAGCATTAAGGACCTGTTCCCTAGTGCTAACTGGGGGAGGTATATTTGATGGTATTTCTAGGGGGAAGGTTGAGGGGGAGAGAGGCTTATAGTTAGAGATAAAGAGTTAGAGAGGAACTTGTTGAGCAGTAGGTTTGCTATATATTCTGGCACAGTATAGGTGGTCTCCATTAACAATGAGCTCCGCACACAACTGTGCATTGTCTTCAAAATTGCAGACATAGCTAAAGAATGCCTTGTGGTTGTCCTCAAACTGGGAATCCAAATTTAGCTCAAATCAAGTTTTTTGTTTAGTTTAATGAAAATACTTTTACCCTGCTTAGTTATGCACCTCCCAATTTTTGCCATGATTTTCTTCCCCCTCTGTTATACAGCCTATTGATGCTGTGATTCCACCAAGGTGGCTTGTTTTTTGAGATTGTTGTGTACTTCTTCCTGGTGGGTACAGCTGTCTCTATGCAGCTATTAATATGATTGTGTCGGGTTTCTGTGAATAGTTCTGTGCAGTGTTCTCAGGGTTTATGGGGACTTGAAATTTTATCAGGTTATCACTTAATTGTAGGAAGTTAATCTTAGTAGTTCCTGCATATGCCTGGGTTAACTGGGGCTCCAGTTTTATTTTTACGTAAATTAAGACCATTTAGTGGTCTGACCTTATCAGAGAAAACATTACACTTTCAGACATTACAACGTTGGCTAGAGAATATGTCATTGCTATTTCTTGAAACTGTGGGACTTTCTTCCAGATGATCTAGACATTTGTACAATCAAGTTATGTATGTTTCATATTTGTCCAAATAGAATTCATGGGCTGATCCAAGAGCAATTTTTTTGGCATCCTAGCAGCACCAGGCTGGGTTCCCCTACCACGTTATTTTAATGGCAGTTTGATATTATAGACTATAATTAAGTGACTTGATTTCTATATTTGATGGAGTTGAAAGCCTCCATACCCCTCTTACTCAAAGACTCACGTGTAAGGATCATGCAGTCAGCACATGTATGAGGAGTGGTACTCTGCTTTCGTAATACATTTACTGCTAACTAAGCCTGCTTTACTTGCCCTTAGCATGATCAGTGGCCTTCTGCTGTGAAAATATCACCACAGCATATTGTCATTAGACACAGACAGGTTGTGCTAGCTAGTTGTTTGATTCTGCAAATACTCATGCAGATCTGCGGATTAGCAAGCGGTAAGACTGTGGTGCATAGTTGCACAACAGGACACTCAGTATTGATAAGATATTTAGTTCTAACCAGTGGCAAAGTGACATTATAGTACAAAGGCATGAAAAGAACAAGTTTGTAAACAACAACAATGACTTATCTTACGAGTTATAGAATATATTTGGGTGAAAAAGTAATCACTTTGGGAACTATTGAGAGGTTAATGGTACAGTAATAGAGTTCATTGTCTTGCAAAAAAGAAACCAGGATTGCACTGATGCATGTCGATTCGGCATTAGTTAGCAGACATGGTTAAAACAGATGATAGAATAGTTACGATACAAGAATTTTTTTTTATATTTTGAGAAACAAATACAAAAATCACATCAAAGTAATCACCTTCAATACATTACTCTACTTCCATTGTGAATCCAGCTACATTAAAAGAAGGAAGAGTGGGGCTGGCAGACAAGCTTTAAATGGCAAATGTAGAAAAGAAACTTGGGGAATACAAGAAGGAAGTGATGTCATGAAGTAACGGTGTTTGACAGCCACTAGGCAATGGTAGTGGTACATGTAAAACAGCAGCGTCTTACTAAGGAGGCCAACTGCAAAACATAAAAAGAAAGAAAAGATACGAACAAAGGAGAAGGTACAAGGAAAAGTGACATCAAGATGACAGAAATGCCGTGGAACTGTCCATACCAGCAAATAAAGTATGCAGTTAAGAATAGTTAAACCCACATCCAGGAGCATAAGGAGGTAGAGAAGGCAGTGTGACTGGAAAAAGACTGAGTTTAGGCTCAGTGAATTATGTTATTGTGATTTATGTTATCAGGCCTGGTTTTTATCATGCTACAAAGAGCATCAGTTTCTGTAACAATGAAAAATGTCAAGAATCAATAGCTTCTTTAGTAAGTCACAAAGGAAGGACGGCAACAAGAGCGATGGAGTGTTGCTCGTACTACTGCCAGTAAAGAGAAGGTAGCATTCATTGTGAATTTTCAGCATTTTTCCTGTGTTTGGTACAGCAGCTAAAGACATTATGATAAACCAAAAAAAAATCTGGAATAGAAAACATGAATACTGATCTGACATTTACTTCTACCTCACTTTGTGAATGAAGGATTTCATTCAACTTTCAGCAGATAAGATAATGTATAAATGAATCTTTGTGACTAATAAATGCCTGTTCTGTTTTGTGTCATAATGAATAGCAGTAAAGCATACTGCAAATGGGCATTTTAGGCTCCCTTTCTTGTTTTTGTTAGTTTTGTTTTGAGAATCTGCACAATCTTTAATCATCCTTATTGTTGGAAGCATTTATTAATCTTTATGTAGTTGTACGTTCAGTTACTGTAAGCTGTCATAAGCAGTAGGTGTCTGACATAGTTGTACTTCTTAGCAATCATACTTGATAGGGCAATCTTTAGTGTCTATCCAGATTTTTTTATTTCTCATTAAACTTATCAGATAGTTATTATGATGTTTCTCTTTTGTTTTATTTTTTTACATTTGTAATTATTAACCCGTTTCTGAACATGGAATTACACCCCATTCCACTGTAGTAAATTACCTAGGCTCTTATAACAACTCGTGAAATGAAAGGCCAGATTCATTAACACCTATATTAAGTGTACACCATTCTGAGTGAATAGATAACACAAGCTTAACTTCTACTCTCTTCCTCCTAATTTTAGTTTTTTTACTGATTTTCTTGCAACCTTATATATCGAAGGTGATTCATAAAGGTTACCACAATGTGTAGACTAAGTCTATACTTAGAGTAATCTTTCTGAGTGAATACACAGCACAAAAATGTGGTAGGGATGTTTATGAATACAGATTATGTACACACAGTGTACACTAAGCATAGACATTCAGGAATCTTTTGACAGATCTCCACAAGTATATTCTGTCATTCATATCATATCAACTGTGCTTAAAGACTGGATACTGTTATAAAACTTATAATTTTCTGTAAGACAGAATCAGATGAATACACATATATGTTCAATATATGTGTGCTTGGAAAGGTTACAAAAAAAGTATTATTCTTCTTGGCAAAAAAGTTGCCGTGTATGATTTTTTTTTTTTTTTTTGTATAGGACCCTTGCAGAACAGATTGCTCCATATGCTGGGCACAGCATTGTCTGAAGGCTTTTCATTGATGGATAGGGAACAGCAAGAGTTACCACATTAAGACAGACAACATTGTCAGCAGGCATTTAATTGGATCGGAGACAACAGTCTCTGCATTTTTCTAAAACAGGTCTTTAGAAGATAAGCTCTCCAAAGTGTTCGAGACTTCTTCTAACCTTTGCAATAAAATGAGCGGGGCAGTTTAGCTGAGCTGCTATTAAGTTCATCCCCAAATAAAAAATGACCAGTGGAGATGGTTTGGAAAATGAAAATGTAGTGAATAGCCTTATGAAGGTATGGCCCACTCCAAAACAGATAGCTTTGCAACAGTTAAAAAGTATTAAATAGGGTTTTCATCCTGGAATTGTATAAATCACACCTCAGAGTAAGAGTATGCTTCTACAGACATTGCGGTTTTATGGACATATTTTTATCCATAAAGTAAAGTAAAATCCACTGCTCAGCAAGCAAACGCTGTAGTTCCGTGAGGTAGATATAATGTAAGTCACAAAGGAAGCGGAGTACAGCAGAAGTAAGAACAAAACTCCAAATTTAATTCCAAGAATGTGCACTTATAATTATAAGTGCACATTCTTGGAATTAAATTTGGAGTTTTGTTCTTACTTCTGCTGTACTCCGCTTCCTTTGTGACTTACATTATATTTTTATCCATGTTTGAATATCATCAAGATGTAAAGAAGGAATCACTGCCTTATACTCTGCCTTGATCAGCTATTGAGTACAATGCCTCCTTTGGGATGTATAAAAAATATCAAACAATTAGAAAGATCCCAAAGGTTCCGAAACAAGAAGATCACAAGCCTAAACTACCTGAGTTACCAAGAGAGACTAGAAATGCTATCCCTTTATTCAGTGTCTTAAACACTTTTGAGAGGCGACCTCTGTCACGCTTACAAAATGATTAGAGATTTGATTGCTCTTGAACTCCTTTTTCTCTTCAAGTCCAGTATCTACACGAGTAGTAGAACCAGGGAAATATGTCATGGTGAAGGGGCTGGTTTATAACATATCAGCTTTGAAACCTCGGAATAAACTTTCCCCAGCATGTTAAGAAGTGTGACTCACTATCTTACTTTAAGCATAAACTAGGTAACTAGATGGGTATGCAAAAATGTACAACAGGATTGACCAGTATGGTTTTGAGAAAAGAGGTGAAGACTGAAGAAGGGTAATGACAAAACAACTCAGTGTTCTTTGAATTTCTATGAATCTATAATCTATGACTTAGCTTTGAAATTTCTGACACTTGTGAAAAACTGCCTCTCAGAGCCCGTATTCAGTCTCCTAGGTTACTGTGGTAAAATCTGATTGAGGATTTGATGGATAAGTATCACTGACTCTGTGTACTTTTTTTTGTTTATATGTCTGTTTGCTTGTTTGTTTTCTAATGTATCTTGTACTCCATATTCTGTACTCTGAACATGTCGCTATTGTACCTTCCTGTTTATATGTCTGTTTGCTTGTTTGTTTTCTAATGTATCTTGTACTCCATATTCTGTGCTCTGAACATGTGGCTATTGTACCTTCCTGCACCTGCAAATATTCTCTTTCATTAGTATGCTTTCAGTGGACTTAAACTAGGCTTTGGCATACATGTGGGCTCTTTGCACAGTGCTTTAAGTGCTTCCATTTCTTTTACAGCATATTGTATTTATGCCCAAGTGATTGGTAATAACATAGCTAAATGTAGCAGTATTCACTGACAATACACAATGTACAAAATAAATCAACATTATACAATGGTAAAATGTGGAAACAGCACACAAATTTCAATTCCATTCTAAATGCTTGATAATTAAAATAAAACTTTCAGACAGTGCATTCAATAGGGGTTGGCAGTACTTTGAGAACAAAGGGAAGAACCCTGTAAGGTAAAATAGTATTATGGTAATGCTTTGTAATATAACTGTTCAATATCATAGCAGTGTGAGATTGTTTACGACAGACATCTTTGCCCTGCAGTTTCAAATTGTATTATTTTTTTACCTGAGAAATTCTTGATGAAAGTAATTTAGTCTGCGCTTCTGACACCATGTTTTCAGAGCTTCTGATATTTAGATTCATATGCAAGTGATGAGATACTACATTAGTATAGTGCTAAAGTCTGCAAAACCTTTGCAAAGCCTGATTCTAAGCATCTTTTAATCAATGTCAGTAGAAATATTCACTTTCATAATGAAAATGTTTTCTGCAAGGATGTTTGTTAGTTTATGTATTGCAAATGTTATTACTGCTATGCAAAGACCTGAATAGGTGACGGCTTTGTGGCAGCATGCAGAAAATAAATACTTCAAACCTCTGTATAAACCAGACAATGTTGGTTGTGATTCTTGTGTGTGGCTTCATGGTTATTTAGAGTCTCAATATGTACAGTGCATTATTATCAGACAAATGGTACTAAGAAATTAGAAATATATACTGTACGTATAATTGTAATTTAGTCTATTCTGAAGCACACAAATACAAATGAGCTTAGAAAACAGATAATATATGTGCATCCTTGTGTTCATTGCATATTTGTTTTCATTCACTGTGGTAGAGACATCACCAGTTATTATTGATTCTACCATAACATCCACCACGGTGCTATAACCCTCGCTCCAAACTTTGTAATATGAAAAATAATTTGTGGTAACCTAGTAGAAAATGTTTAGTCTCTAATTGTTACTATTCCCAAACAAGACTTTCATAGGTAGTTCTGGTGAGCTAGTATCCCATAAAAAATATCGCAATTCTCCAACAAAATAATTAGCAGAATAGGGGTATAATACATTTCCCCCCTTTATGAATTAGTTTCTCTCCTGTCAGTGTAATTTAATGTTCCTGTTGTTAAGTAATTGCAAATCATTTCAGATACCATCAAAGTGCATTGCAAAGTAAGTTTGTTTCTGCAGTATAATGTCATCTTCCCTATAGTAAGATCCTCAAACTACAAAGACTATCATAACAATATTCTTTTATGTGTTTTTTGTGTGTGTGTGTGTGTGTGTGTGTGTGTGTGTGTGTGTGTGTGTGTGTGTGTGTGTCACAGACAGTAAACTACAACACTTCTGCCTCTTTTATCTTAATCCTGTTTCACAAATGGTTCAGCAGTTGTTGCAGGTCTCATTTCATCAGCAGAAAGCAATGAACTGACTTGTGATGCCTTGCATCACCAAATGGTGCAGTCTGTGTTGCAAGACAGCACAACAGAGAAATTTTGTTTAATATTTGCAGCTTCATTAATAGGTGTTGTGTGTGACCTTTAGTGGACTGACATCCCATCAAAAAATGTGCCCATGTGCACATTTTTTCTTTGCTATGATGTGCACTCCCTTCCCTGTTGACCCTGTATAGGAGAAAGAATGTTAGGAACATTGAGTAAACTATTTACTATTTTGATGGTATAGCAGTAAGTAGTTTAACATGTACTTTTTGGTAGATAATGTTTTCTACTCTGTAAATTGTATTCTGTATGCCTTTTGCCTGTCTCATTATGTCTCTGTTATGTCCAAAACTTTGTTTTCTATATGTCTGAAAAATACAAATTTTCAAGAGATTTACTTCTGAAGACCTGCTGACAATGGAATCCCTTCAGTAGGGTTAATCCAATCAATACAATAGAAACAAATAAACAAACAAATAAATAAATATGTAAATATTATTTTATTTATTGTCATGTGTTTGGTCAGATAAGGTATTATTTAAATAAACACAATGACTCCAGGAGTACACGCCTACCCAGGGAATGGATCACCCTATAAACTGTCTGACAGTATGTGTAGTTATAATTCAGTGTGGCATAATCACAGTTTTAAGCATAAAGACTTTTAACCTACACTGTAGTCTAGTGCTAGTCGTAAATTGTTGTGCGTTTTTTTGCTGTTTGATTTGAATTCTCCTGTTTTTTTCTTATCATTTTCTTTAACAGTTTTCCAAACCAATGCCTCTACCCAGGAAAAAGTGCTACTTATCTGAAATTTACAAAAAATATGTATATTTTTGGAGCTAGTTTGGAAAAAAAACATGAAAGAGGTGCATTGCTGCATTTTGCTCTGATGCATTGTTCATGCAGCTCGATTCAGCATGATTTAATTTTTATCCTAGTGTAATATATGCAATATTCTTCAGTCTTTAAACACCAATTGATTCAAGTCTTGATGATTGACCAGTAAGAGTGATTCAGCTGGTTCTTTCTTCTGTCTGTTTTTTGAAGGTTTCTTAATTCATTATGTAGAATTCTTTATCCTGTACACATGATTTTAGCCAAGACTTGGTAACAGCTAATATATGATGTTTAGTGGTTGTCATTCATGCTTAATATTTGTGAGTTATTTTTTTGCATCAGATTCTTGCATTTTCTGTCTGTTGGTGTTATGCAGGATGTCAAGGTTGGTCTGCCTGTGATGTTGAGGTACATCAATAGCTCTACAGTTTATGTGGGTCTCTGGAGTACAGCAGTACAGCCTGAAGGGTTTGTTTGACTTCTTTACTCTGTAGATAGTTAAGGTCACAGTCTGTAGGTATTTTTCTAGTATGCAGAAATGCTGTTTGCTTAACAATAGTAGTAAGAATGTAGTTTTGTCACAAATGAGAATGCAGTGAAATGTGCATGTTTAGTGCTTTTAGAGTTGTATTTAGCTATGGCTCTTATGTTAGATTCCTGTACATGGTTAATGGGATATGGTCTAATATTATTGATGCAATTAGTAACCATAGTAAGGTAACAGAAAAACTAATATTTTTTGTTTACTTCTTTCATAGAATGTGAGAGTGGCAATGCCTTCAGTTTAATTGTGCTCTTTTACTGCTCGGAATAGGGTAGGGTTGGAACAAGTGTTCTGTAAAACAGAAATGATGTGTGATTAGTTCGGTGGGAAAGGGGATAGGACAGGGAAGAGTAATAAAGCTTAGTAAAGCAAGGTAAAAAAATGGGCAGACCTCTTACAGCTTCTACTGAAAAAAAAACAATTGAGTCAATGCAGGTAAAGACAACTTCCACACTGAGTAATAATCAACACACCAGGGCACTTTTACATAAAGTTTAGTAGATTTATAATATAATGTTTTTATTTATAAATATTGTGAATAGTATTTAAAAGCTGAATTCAGATACGCAAAAAAGAAAGAAGATGAAACTGGGGGAGTAATACGTGACTTAAAAACCCATAACATGGAATTGCCTATAATGAAGCCCCAGTTTAAGTAAGCTGGTATACTTACAAAAATGTTCACAGTCATTGCAGCTAAGAAGAGCTTCTTCAGTATGTGATAATGAATTTTACAGGCTACTTTTAATGTTAGCAGATTAAGAATGCTTAATAGATCTGTGGTGTAATGTTTTCAGGAATAATAATGTTTAAAATGTCTTTAGATTTGTAAAAGGGAGTGGGGATACTGAAACCCAGGACATGGAACTGCCTGTATAGAAGTTCTAGATTTAGCTGTGCAGATACACTTAGGCAGCAGTGGGGACAGGATCTCAAAAGGATTGCAGATAGACTTCTCTTCTGATTAGATTTGGGAAGTAAACTTTCACAAAGGTACCAGCATTTACATTTAAATGTAAGTAAAAGCACTATGCCTGTTATAGATAGCAACACAAGGTGGGGAGGGGAAGTTGAGGTTGTATGAATAATAAGTAAAAGGTCTGTAGAGAATACAGAGAAACTAACCTACAAAGAGTATAGTGTACAACATCCTTAGTGGCAGTGGAGTAGCATCACTATTATTTTGTACACCTAGTTACTTACTACAGTCTTTTGTAACTCAAGGATTCTACTACCTCACTTTTGACAAAAATGTAGCTATATGCCGCAGCTAGTGAAACACTAACAGTCCGTAGCAGGTGGTGCCATGGCTACTTAAATTTTTTAAATATACTTCAGTCTCTCACATTAGGTCAGGTATACACTGTGTAGCAAATATACTGCATTTACCTCAGTCTAGATCCATATTTAAGTTAGACATCCTAGATGTAACAGCTGTAAACTTCATCCGCCATATACTATGGCCCCTGAGTAAAGCTTTAATTGAGTAACCCTACAACTGATATAAAATATGACTGAATGTGTAAATACATATGCACATTCAGACTGCACAGTTTGAAAATATAGCAAAGTACAGTTTAGTAAGGTAGATGTAGTATAATACTATTTCAGTGAGTTGGAAAATAATATAAGGTGAAAACTAAAAGCACCCCTCTTAAGCATACACCATGGCATGAGCGACTTCATTAGAAGCTTGCAGCCCAGTCAGGTCAAGGAAACATCACTGGCTTTTGCTAACAAAATGTCAGATTGCTACATTTTACTGCTAGAGTCTCCATGTTTCAAGTGTCTCGCGCCTTTAAGCTTTTAACCTTGACTTCTGCCTCTTCCAGTCAGAAGACTAACGTTTGATTCCTACAACTACCCCATGCGTTTTCATAAATGATGTTTTTTTTTTTTTTTTTGTTTGTTTCATTAAAAAAGACTAACATAAGGTGATAAGGGAAACAGACTTAGTAAAACTGCCTTAGCTAACTGGAACCAGAGCAGGATCATGGTAAAATTGGGCCCTAGGTGGGATAATGGATCAGCCTCCCTCCCACAACAGCCCTCTCCCCATCTGCAGCACCCCACCCCAGCCATTCCAGTGTCCTATTACTTAGCTATTTCTCCCCAGTTGCCATAAATACAGTTCCAACCTGTCCGTGTGCACACTATTTATACTATTTACACTATTTATACTATTTACACTATTTACACTATTTACACTATTTATACTATTTACACTATTTACACTATTTACACTATTTATACTATTTACACTATTTATACTATTTACATTATTTATACTATTTATACTATTTTCTTCTTTGCTTCTGGTATGATTAGAAATGTTTAAACTTTTATTTCAAGTTTTATAGCACAAACACTGATAGTCGTTTGCTAAACAAAACAATAAGTTTTTGATAAGCTGCTAAGGATATATTTAGTGCTGATGGTCTACAGTAAATGGTTGTCTCAACCCTCACCCATAACCAACAGTATAACCCAACCTTTTCTAATTATATGATGACCCTAGTTATTATTAACTTACATATACAGGCAGATAGAGAGAGCCAGGTAAGGTGTGAAAGTGAAAGAGGGCTATAGGAAGGGATTCAGAGATACAATTCATATCATTTATGTGTCTTTACTTCTGTATGCTGTATTTTATAATGTCTTGCTACGAATTGTACAAAAGAAGGTTTCTACTTTTGCTTTAACTATTTCTCTTCTCATATTGTACTGTTCTTATAAGCCTAATCAATGGCTCTTATCAGTGCTGCATTCTTTCCACGGGGTTATATATTAATTTATTTTCATTACATTCATAATACAGTTGTTTGTATTGTTTGCATTCTGTATAGTCTATCATGCAGTATACTATATTATGCTTGTCTTCCAGTACAGTGGCTGAAATAGGTTCTTGTGGATCAGTCCACTACCCAAGTGAAATATTGGATATCAAAAGAAATAAAAGGTTACATATGCTGACAACTCTGCTATGATCTACTTCAATATACAAATGTCAGAAACAAACAGTCTGTTGTATACCAACTAATAAGTATTATCACATGCAGCTTGACTGACTTCTATTTCATTTACAATAATATTAAATTATTTGTTACAGTTAAAGATTAAACCCAAAACTTCTAGTGTATTTAACAAAAAACAAATTGCTGTAAGTTAATCAAATGTTTGTGCTTGCATTCACCATTTTTAATATAAGGGAGTTTTCTTTTGATGCTTTGGTACTTTAAAAATGCTGTTAAAACTTTCTAACTCACATAATTCAATACTGCGTGCCTGCGTCCCAGCTGAATCAGAGTATCTAAGCATGGCATGCTGATTTCATTCTTTGGGCAGTCACTTATTAATTGATTGCTTAATCGGTAAACAGCTGTAAGTAATTATTGAATTGAAAAATGATAATTAAGTTACTAGTATGGCAAAAATAGTCTCCTTTACAGCTGTTTACCAGTTGAAAGTTCCCCACCCCAAGTGTTGTAAAAGAAAAAAAAAATCTGGGTCTTCCAACCATTGACAGAAAAAAATATTTTTTTCTGAGTCTACATCAGAGCATTGTTAACCTGATATGAACATCCTTGCTAAGAAATAACAACGGCAGGCATTGGATATTGACCAGAATATTCTTGGGTGCTTTTAACAGCATTTTTAAATAGTAAAAAACTGAAATAAACAACATATTGCATAGTGGCATTCAGCTTAGAGGCAATTCTTTTTTGTTAAATATATCAAAAACTTTGCACTTGATATTTAAAGTAGTCTGTAACTGCCTTCATAAAACACATTTTAAAGATTGTGAATTAATCTGCTCTCGGCCATGGTAATTACTAAAACAATCCTTGGAGTAATCCATCTTACTATTTAACAAGTAAACAAACAAATAATGAAATAAATTAGAGGTCTGGACTGAATCCTGGAATGGCAAGGCAGAAATCTTAAAAATTCAAATACTATATCTCAAAAGGTCACCCAATCTGATGCTTATGCAAACCTGCCAGAGTCCTCTGACAGAAACCATCAAACCATTATAAAATGTTTCTAAATGTTGTTGTACAACACCTACAGTGTGTGATGTTGTGACACTTCAGTGAAAACTTCAGTAAGTAAGTGAAAGTCAGCTTGCTCTTTTTAAAACGTATTTTAATGCAACTCATATTTTTCTCACAAGTTACTAATTGGATAACAATATTTATGAATGTATCATGATGTGGTGCATTTTTCTTTGATTTGTAAAATAAAATAAGAGACTGACTTCTATAAAGTAGGAGGATTTAAGTGCAAGATTAGTCCTGATTTCCTTTGCAGCAGTGTTTTAATTTTATTATGAAAGCTAGGTATTATTAAATTTCATAAACCTGTTGGTTCACAATGATGACACACAAATTTACACGAATAACTCACAGTAACATAATTATATCTGTATCAGCAGACAGTGGTGTCATAAAAATGTATAAAAATCACCAGATGCAGTGTCTTCTGCTATAAGTTTCAGCTGGCTATATAGTGCCCTGTCATATGAATGTTGTCAAGTCAGGGTACTTACCTACTGCAGAAAACAGTTAACTGTCTGGGAAAAATGGACTGCAGGGTTTATTACATGGAATTCCCCCACTTTGCTATGAAATGATCAGATTTTAAAAAAATGACATAGAGAGAGGAGGCAAAAGAAAGCTGTTCCAAGTACAACCTTGTCTAACTGCCATTTTTACTATCACTATGCTTACAAGCAGCAGTGCCAGCTGTCTATGAGCCATCCTCACTGACTTCCTCAGCTGCATATTCCTGCTTCTGGACCAGTCATTACTACTAGTGCAAATCGGTAACATTACAGAAAGAAATAGAAAGGGAGGGAGGGTGATGAGGCTTGCGGGTTATGCAAAAAAAAGAGTTAGAGAAAAAAGAGATTTGGTGTGGGCCAACATAAAATAGGCTTAAACGTCATCCATGGTTAAGTGAGTGTCCCACTACTTAAAGTCAGGGAGGCACCAAAGTATTCCTGTCTTAGCAGTGATGCTGGGCCTTCTGTGAAGTTAAGCCACATAGCGTGTTATCTGTTCTGCCTGTAATTTCTCTCCTAACTCTCAGTAATTTCAGCAGGCTCTTCCTTGCATCCTCTTCATGAGTAATTGATTCAGAATTAAGCAATATTGATACTAGAATTAATCTTTAAAGATGGCTCAGAGGTACAGCAGTTGGTACTGCTGTCTGATATTGTTTGGTTCCCCAATTAATTTTCAGTTGTGTGCCTAGTTTGGGTTCCTATTAGATGATCGAATATGCATTCTTTTGAATGCATCTTGATTGAACTTGAAAGCACAAAAACGCAAGATAGTGAATTCTTTCCCTGGGAAAGAAATCACTTGACCGCTTCCGTTACTTTGCCATTTTCATGACTGTAGTATGATATCAGAGTTGGTATATTTAAGTAGGGGGGTATGGGGAGCACAGCCCCCCACTTTATGTAATGTTTTAAAGTTTTTATTTTTTTTATGGAACAGCAATTGTTTTCCAAGCGTTGTAAGCGTTGGAGATTGTAAGCTTTTGCTTACATGGATTCGATAAATCATTGTTCGCTTTTTTAAGCATTCAGTGATTTAACATAGAACCCTTAGTTTACAGAGGTAGCATATCCTCCCTGTGATAACATGGGTTTTCACTGGATGAATTTTTTTCTAACATCCCAAAGACATGCTGTAGAGTCAATTAGTGACTCTCCAGTTTACTGTTTGATGTATGTGTTGTTTGTGAGTGAGTGCTTGCATGTGTTCTGTGAAATACTAGACAACCACCAACTAATCAAAATTTTCAGTGATTATTTCGATGACTTAAGGAGAACACAAAGATATGCACTGATCCCTTGGGCATCATGATTTCTAATCCACAAAGGGAAATTACTTCTTACAACAAGCAGTTTTGCATGTTTTGTCACTGGTGAACATTTTATATACCTTCAACCTTGACATTCCAAGCAAAGTTCAGGACTTAAAATCATGTTTTGAACGTTGTCCTTTTTTCATGATTATGCAAAGACATATAATTTGTGGATTCAGTGTCCTTTGCTGATCTGTATGAGGAAACACTCTTAACCATTATATGAAATACTGTACATTAATTTGCTTTCTTTGGGACTACTGCATTCTTTTCTGTTCTCTTCTCTATGGGCAAGGGAATCTAACTATTCAGACTGCTGGTTATTTATTCATCATATCTGTTCCTTGCTCATCAGAGAAGCAGTGAATTTCTGCCTCAGGCAGGAGTTAGAAATGCCTTCATACTCCGAATACTGACAGTTTAAACTGACAGCCATTTTTCTCACACCACTAATTTTCACCTGCTGACAGTAAATAGTTCCCATGGTTTACTTGTATAATTATTAGTTAGAACTCAGAACTTTATACATGCTTGGTGCATGTGAACTTGACATATTTTAACACAAAGTTTCTTTTTTACCTTCTTGTTCTGATCCAGCTGACCTTCAGTTGCTTGGTGTCACTTACGCCACTCCTAACTTAATTGTCCCTATTACTACTTCTTATTGGGGCTGGTACCAACATAGCTGTCAGCAGATAAAAAAGGAAAGGGGAAACACAGAGCAACCTATTTGTCACATACACTAGATCAGTATGCTGTTTTTATTTTGTCATAACTAGATAGGGCTGCTTACATCAAACTCCACATGTAACATCAGCAAGCCCTCGCCCTTCCTGGTTTGCCAAATTCATTGTCTATATGCTGTGTGGTTAGTACTACCACCATCCCATGGTGAGTACTAAATCACATGCAGAAACCCTGCCCTTTGTACTGAAATGTCCCTTCCACTCCTCCCTGTCATCTCATTCAGCATCTTTGCTTTTAATCAAACTCAGGAAGTCTGGCTCAGAGTTAGGCCTCCCGCACAGGAAAATTCATACCTCTCAACTGTACGGATTTTCGCAGAATGTCCAGATTTTTGCCGCATATTGTTGGTCCATTTTTCATAAAATTGTGTTTTTCTGGCATATTTAGTGGAAAATTATTAAGGTTTGAAGTTAGCAAATAGTGACAGACATTTGAGTTTCAGATTTCATACCCATTTGCAAAATTCATGATAATGGAAAAACCTGTTATTCTATCAACTTTCTATGTTTGTTGTTGTGTCTTTCGGCTTATCCTGGTTAGGGGTCACCACAGCGGAACTCTGGTCTGCTAATGTTTGGTAGTGGATTTTTACGTGCCGAGTTACCAGCCCTGACACACAACATTCAACAAAGGCACGCTCATTCACGCATGCCTCCACACAGAAGACGCTCTAGCTGAGAATCGAATGGGACAACGTCTTGCTGTGATTCGACAACGCTACCGCAGCACCACTACCGCGGGGCCAACTTTCTAAGTTTGTAAAAGCAATATTTAAATATTGTCCCTATTTGTGGGCCTTTGTCCCACTTTTATTTATGGTTTTGTCCAGTTTTCTTACTCTAAGAGTTTGAGGGGTGTGATTATGACAGTATATGCATGGTCTGTGACAGAAGTAGCTATACTTTTTATTAAAAAAATAAATAAAACAGCTCAGATTCAGCAGAAAAGGGCTACCTTTCACTACCTATATCACTCTTTAGATGAGGCTGATGGCAGCAGTCACGAATCCTCACTTTATTATTAACATCTGTTTTCCTGACTTAGTTGCACACTGTGAAAACGATACAGAAGCTGCACATGGGAGAGGGGCAATTTCTGGAAATCTGTATGAGGCCATCCGAGTTTTCCCAGCTGTGCTTCAACCAGAATAAAAATTTGTTTGACCAAATCTATAAATTCAAGCCATACAAATCAGGCACAGGAAGTAGCTATAGAAACAGATCAGATGGCATGTTACTGTGTCACCTCTTAAATTAGAACCCTTGTACAAATGAAAGGACAGCTTACTTCTTCTGTGAGCACATTTTCCTGAGTGAACGGCACACCAGAAACTTACAAGAAAAGAAAAAAAAAAAATATATATATATATATATATATATATATATATATATATATATATATATATATAGTGAAATGGGAGGGCACACATAACTGCTGGCAGAAAAATTTTTTGCTTCACTCTTAATTCATACAAATGAATTATTGGGTGACCTGACCGGAGGATGAATCTGCAGCTAAGGGAATGTAACCTGTCACCAAAACAGCTGGCTTTTCAGTGATTTGAATTAAGTGAATGAAATTCCTGTCACCACTGGCTTTCATTCTAATCTAGAGAGTCAGAATTGCCTTAACCTTTGCTTGTTAGTCTACTTTCTGACACAAAATAGATCAGATCATTATAATCTTGTTTATTATTCAAAAAAACATCCAAACAAAATAGCTTTGATAGTGTGTGTAAATAGTTAAGACATGATTTTCTTTGTATTAAGTTTTGGCTGACTTGGAATAAAACAACTTAATATTTTATAGATTTCAGTTAAGCCCTTTGGTATTCTTCTGGGTACATTTTGATGTCCCCCAGTATATTTTACCACCTCAAAGTCATATCCATCTTTAGTGAAAGTACATTTTAACTTCAAAATACATATTAAATGTACCCCTCTCTACCCCCCAAGGGACCAGTCATAATACCAGTAGATTGCCAGGCACCCAGTATTACTGCTGCACAGGTTAAAACAGCACTATCCAAGGCCAAAAATACAGCTTCTATGGGACCTAACAATGTCCCTGGCTGTCTTCTACATGAGCTACAGAGTGAACTGGCACCTCACCTGTGTGCCCTGTTCAATCACAGCCTCACCTCAGTCTTTGTCCCTACCAAATGACGCACTTATACAGTCATCCCTCTCCACAAAAGGGGAGCGACTACAGACCCTGGAAACTATCGCCTCATTAGCCTGACAAGTCTGATAAGCAAAGCTACGCAATGCATCATGGACCTAATAAACAAGGATATAGGGAATTTCCAAACTCTGGATCCCACACAGTATGGTTTAGTGAAGGGTAGATCATGCCTGCTAACTTGGTCAACTTCTTTGAGTCAGTCACCTTCTTTGAGTCAGTCACCAGAGCTGTGGATGAAGGCAAGGTGGTTCATACAGCCTACCTTTATCTGGCCAAGGCCTTTGACACCATTCCCCACTCAGGAATCATATAAAAATGCAATAAGCTAGGCATCAACCCCTATATCACTAGGTGGGTTGCAAACTGGCTCACAGTTAGAACCCACAGTGTGAAAGTAGCTGACTCCAAGTCAGACTGCCGACCAGTCATGAGTGGCGTCCCAGAGGGTTCAGTCCTGGGTCCTCTCTTGTTTGGTATCTACTTCTCTGAAGTTCAGGCCAACACAAAGAGACTCTGGCTGACAAAGTTTGCAGATGATCGCAAGTTGGGAGCTATTATTAACTCCCCAAGTGATTTTGACATCCTACAGAAAGGCCTCACTGAGACCAACGACTGGTGTCAGAACTATGGCCTTAAGCTCAGTGCCAAAATATGTGTCATCATCCCCTTTGGAAATAACCTGGTTCCCATGAATTACCACATCGATGATAGTCCACTGAACACATCCACTGAACACAGAAGGCATTATAAGAGATCTGGGAACACAGGTTGACAGCAACCTCTCTTTTGACCACCACATTTCCACTGTGGTTAGAAAGTCCTTCTATATGGCACATCTCATTACTGAGGGTTTTGCATCCAGTAAAAAAGAGGTCATTGTCTCCCTCTACTCTTCCCTCATTAGGCCAATCATTGAATACAGTGCCACATGTGGCATGTACCTCACTAAACACCTGCAACAACTGGAGAGGCCACAAAAGTACCTCATGAAGAGGATCCTAGGCCTTAAACATTTGTCCTATATGGACAGACTAAAAAAACTCCAACTGTTCTCAGTCTCATATCGCCTACTTAGAGGCGATCTCTGCTTGACTTATAAAGCCATGTCTGACCCAGCTCTGTTAGAAATGCTACATCTACAAAATCCCAATTCCTCCACACCACACACTCCAGAGACCTCAATCTCATTACCACAATCAACAGAATATGCTGGAGGGACAGGTTCATAACCCAGAGTCTGCCCATGCTATGGAATAGACTTTCCATACATGTCAAGCAGAGCACCCCTCTTGATGAGTGGATGGGAAATAGAAAATTCACCCCAAAGATCACTCCAGTGGCTTTACTCGACAGAGGCACTAAGAACTAAGGTCTGGTGGCATGATGCCAGGGTAATCCTATGGGCTAGGCTTGTAAAGGCTCCAGGGCCATTAGCTTAGTATACACCTATGAACCTATGAGTAATTATTTTACTTGAATTAACTAGTTTAAGCATTGACAGATTTTAAACTAATTCAGATGCTCATATTATAAACATGACAAATCACTTGAAGTGGGCATAGTACAGATATGATCACATGATGGGAAATTGCAAGGCACTTGCCAACAATAGGCCAATAATATCTGCATCATGCTCACCTCCTCATGCATTACTGCCTGCATGCAATATATATTATATTAAATAATTTTCCACGATAGACTAGCATCTTATTTGTAATTAGACTCTCTTTGCTTTGTACCCACTGAGTGCGTAGATAGACTCATGTTTACTGTACAGCCCTGAATTGGATAAAGTGGTAACTGAAGAACAAATGAATTGGATTTCTTCAGTACATTCTGGGATGGTGGCACAGAAGATGGTGTTGTCACTTCAAAGAAAGAGGTTCCTCAGGTTGATTCTGGGTTGGGGTGCCATCTGTGCAGAGTCTGCATGTCCTCCCTCTGTTCACGTAGGTTTCCTCCGGGTGGTACGGTTTCCTTCCACATTCCAAAGACATGCAGTAGGTGGATTGTACACTCTAAATTGGCCATAGATGTGAGTGTGTGGTGTGGAAGAACTACTGCAGCAGGGCTAGCCACCTTGTGGTGTAAACCTTGGCTCTAGATGATTGTCACTGAAGTGACACCCCGACCCCATATGTAAAAATGGGAAAAAGGGTTGTGGATGGATGGATGGATGGATGGATGGAATACATTCTGAAAAGTCCCAGTTAAAATATTTACAGCAGCTTGCTTCAAACTGGGTACAACAACAGTGATCTTACAGTTGGCAGTCTATTCATCTGTGTAAAATGAGGTAGTCTGCCTAATAGTTTCTATATAAAACCAAACTACATTGTTCTAATTCTTCACCTCTGTTACTGCAGGCATTCTAATGATTGCAATAATTTCATCATAAACAAGTTAGTCACAGATATCTTCCAGGCATATGCTATTTTTATTACCTATTAGGTGCAGTATAAAATCACAACTCTGTTATACTAAAATGGGAATACAGTTTGATGACATTTCAGTGGGGCATTTTATTCAACTTCTCAGTTATAAATCATTTCTTTCCATTCTCGCATACCATCATTGTTTTACATAGGACATTGTGAGTACAATCCATGATAACATACATATAGAATATGGTAAGGGTCATATAGGCATACTGTAGTGATATATACTACACTCTCATTCACTTAAGCTATACTTACCTTTCCTGCCCCACCTTATTTATGTATGCTAACCCCAACCGTAACTCTGCCCCTGCCCATAACCCCACCCTACATAGGCTCATAGGTTCATATGTGTGTGCTAGGCTAATGGCCCTGGAGCCTTTACAAGCCTAGCCCATAGAAGTGCCCTGGCATCTATCAAGTAGAGCTACTGAAGTGATACCCGGGGTGAACTTTCTATTACCCTTCCACTCATCAAGATTTCTCTTGAAGAGAGACATATTACCTAAATCCTTTCATTACAATGCCACTTCACAAGAAACACACTCTCACCAGATACAGCTTTGGCCCTCAACTGCACTGAAACTATCCCTGTACTTAGCCATTACTCTAATCCTAACCCATAAACACTCACACCCAGGTTCCTATCCACAAAAGCTAGATTATGATCCCAGACCTACATGTACCTTACTCACAAGTACTTGAATTTCCATCTTTCAACATCTATAACAACCAGCAAAGTAAACTCTCAACAAATTACCCCAGCCACTCACTATGTCGATGTGCAGATTCAACAAAATAACTGGCTAACACACACACATACATAGACACACACACACACACACACACACACACACACACACACACACACACACACACACACACACACACACAAATATATATAGATGGATAGATACATGCACAGACACACACGCACACACACACATGCACACGCACACAGGCACACACACACACACA
>NC_056725.1:1613538858-1613638858 GCF_019279795.1 Protopterus annectens
AGCATCTCCATTTCATGCTGCCTCTGCTGCTTCTTTTCCACAGCTTACATTTCCAAATGCCTGGCCTCCAGCTCAAGTCTCTTTAGCTCCAGACAGATTTTTAATTCCTCTGCACAAAGGTTGAGCTGTCCATTCCCTGAGGGTTGTACATCTCCATGGTCAGTCTGATCATCCTCCTAGTTGCTGTTTTCTTATGCAGCTGTGACCAAAGCTGCAATCATGTCTACCTTAGTCAGGTTTCCCTGCACCAGTCCTTTAGCCTGCCACATCTCAACCAACTGGCTCCTTTTCAGCTTTCCATGCTCATCTGCTTAAATGGTTGCCTGCTCTCGCTGACTAAGTTCACAAAAGAAATAAAACAATTGTGATCTGAACTCTGAATATTCACTGCATGGCTGATTTAGAGTACAAAAACACCTTCAGTAATCTCTGTACACAAGCTACAGGAATTCACTATCCACATCACTAAAAGCCAATTAGTATGTGCCAACCAGTTAATATGTGGTGTGGATATCCCACCACTGCCAAACAAATAATTAGTGATGCCCATGCACTGTCCCAGTAATCAAGGAGCCTCAATCCTCACCATTAACACCAGTGAGGGCTGTCCACATTGGAAAGGATAACAAATACACACACAATAAAGTACAATTTCCGTTAAGAGTACACAGAGATCACAGTCAGTGTGGGGCTGGTTTCTCCCTTTCTCTCCAGATGCCCAATAAGACTCCCCACTGGCACAGCTATAGAGCGGGGTCCTTAGCCAGAGCCCCAAGCCAAGTCCTCCTAGCACTCTCTCTGTCCAGCCAGTTCTTTGTTTCCCTGCCCAAGTAGCTCACACACACACACACACACACACACATACACACACACACACACACACACACACACACACACACACACACACACACACACACACACACACACACACACGCACACTTTGAGATATGATTTATATACAACCACACAGACACTCCTGGGGAAGGCTGGCACAGGCTCACTAGCTGACATCAATACAGAAAACAGCTAGACTAGACTTCCTATTTTCTAGCTATATCTAAGAGCAAACACAGTTCTAAAATAAACTTACATATAGAACAAGGCAGTTCTGGTGATGTTGTCAGTTCTGAAAACAAATGCAAAATGCTCTGACTCTCTCTCTCTCTCTGTCCTTAAATTGATAACACAGTACCACTGACTTATTTCAGATTACATCATTATTCTCTATTTCCCAGGCTAAGAGAAACTCTGAGTGTAACAGCACTTTTGATCTTGCAGCTGGTCAGGAAGCCAGAACAATAAAAGACATTATACATGTAAATTCTAGCCATTAACTTTGGTCTCAAAACAATAGGAAGAATTCCTTCATTCAGACATCTCGGCTCCGAGTTTTGAGATCAAACAATTATACAATGCTTGACTTATCAGCTTTCCTCCAGTAGAGGGCAATGTGGTTACATTTTTGAAGTTCAACATTTTCCATAATTTTCTTACATTTAAGAGAACAAGTATGTGGCATACATTAATATTTACAAATGACAAAATTATCTACAAAATCCTATCTAGCTATGCTGGCAGCTGTTTCACTTCCTCTGTTTTTACGTATTTATTTCTTAATGGAGTAAGTAAACTGGTCCTTCTTGGAAGCTTCATGGCCAAAATACTGTATAATTTATAGTATCAAATTATCTAGAATATTTTTGGGAGATGCAGGAAACTAGAATAGCAAATGAAATCCCATAAAGATACAGGCAGAATAAAGGTAGGTCAGATTTGAACCCCAGAATTGGCAGCTCTAAACCAAAGATCAGGCCACTAAGTCACTCTGCTCCTAAGCATAGGTAAATTAGTATAGATTGTTGTGGATGATTATGTTAATCTTATTTGTTGGATCTATATCTAGAAGCTGGAGGATAGAGTTTAAATAAAGGACATATGGAGAATCTGATAGTGTTGCTCACACCTTGAACCTGGGAAGGATGCCACACAACCCAGCATTTATCTCCCTGTTTCACCAATAAATCATAAGACAAAAAATTTTGTTTAGGTTATGGCAATCTGGAACTGCCTTTTTTTAGCACCATTAGTATGTCTCACTCAGGTGGAGTTCATGGAGGGGAGAAGCAGACACTGAAAAAAAATTGGTGCAGTGAGGCAGTTACTACAGACCATGCTACACAGTAGAAGCCAGAGTTTCCCAGATACGAGCATCTATCAGTTAAAGTTCTCACTAAAATCTGTGTGGCTTTTTGTGAGGATGGACAGTGTTAAGTCTAACGTAACCTTATTGAAGAAAGAAGTTTACCCAACTGCCAAAGAGGAAGTGGCTAAGTTTAGACTCTAAGATGGCTGTTGGATACTTATTCCTTCCTGTACACTCAAGTGGAAAACTATAAGGAAAGTTATGAGACCAAAGAGATGGTTTGTGAAGAAGATGTTGAGTAACAGACTATCGGGAGGGAGATAAAAGTTGATTTGAGAGCAAGCTGTTCTGTGGCAGGACTGGTATGTTAAGAGAATTAGTCTCATTGTCAAGTATCGTGGGTAATATGCTGACTTAGCAAAGCTCTGTGCTACTATAAGTAAAGTACAAATTTCCCCAGCTGGATATTTGGAAATATTTTCAGCTAAGACATGCAGTGGAATTCTGATGGAATGAGATGTGCATCTTTGCTGTCTGCATTCTGGTGCATGGTGTGTGTGTGTGTGTGTGTGTGTGTGTGTGTGTGTGTGTGTGTGTGTGTGTGTGTGTGTGTGTGTGTGTGTGTGTGCGTGGGGTGGAACAACCAACAAACTGTAAAAGTCTGGGTTGATTTGCTGATTATTATGCCAGGGAAAAGAAGGGCCCTCCCACTCTGACACTGTATAAGGATAATTTATGAGCCAGCATCCATGATCCTTTAACATCAGTAATAAAGTGCAGACGCATGGGAGCTGGGCATATCCCATACTCATACAACTGCAGGTATTTTCTTTCCAAAATGAATGATACATTAGGAACACTGCCCTGTCATGCCCTTAAAACTAAACCACTGTGGCAATGGACACCAGAGGGTTTCAGAGGATTGATGAACAGACAAGGAATCGTGTTTGTGCTGTGTGGAAGACGAGGGTGAATTATATGTTTTTTCTGTGGTTATACTTTTTGAGAACCCAAACATCAGAGAAAGTTATTTTTTACTGGCTACCTTAAGGTCAGCTCTTACCTGGATAGTATCAATGGGAAGCTTATGGCAGGTGTAATTATTGCAAAAAAAGATTGCTATTGGATGACAAAAGATCTGCTTCTCATAGCAATGGAAAATTTCAAAGAGTCTAGAAGACAGCCTAGTAGATTACTAGGATGGGCTATTTGAATAATTAATGAGGGGGGGATTGAGAAGTACTACTTGGATGCTACATGAAACCCCCTTATATAATGACAATAACAGAGTATGAGCTAAAGGTAAAGCAGTGAAGATGCATATTCCATACTTAAGCAAAGTACCCTTGAAACACCAAGGAAAATGGGGGGTGGCATTTTATAAGATCTGCATTTTTTGGATTTTGCTTAAGTTAGCTTTGTACCACATCGTAAAATTTCTGAGTCCAGTGCACATTTTTAAGTAGCATGTAATAAGCTTTACTTTCTTTGACTACCATTTGCAAAGTACAGTTTTATTTATTTACATTTTGCATGTTGGTACTGATGTTTATATGTTTTAATAATATTCGTTGATAAATGGAAATAAAGATTAAAAAAAAATGTTCACAAGCTAATATTAACCATTTGGCCACTGAGATACCTCGAGTTTCCATTTTACATATCATGACATTCCCTAAGGCAGTGATAATCAGAAGACTGTGGTAGTTCTGAGTAGCTGATTTATGACCTGGTTCAAATCAAAAAAGAATGACAAGGCTGAGTTTATCCTGTATAAGTGCTTGGGAACAGTTATACCTGATTGTGAATCATCAGTATTAGTATTACTTAAGTTTGAACAGAACAGGAACAAAATTATGTACAGTAATTGTGCAAGTGGCTAGACAGCATATATTTTAACATTTTATCTCTGTGAGAAGGACTGTCACTGTGTGAAAGTGATATTCTTCAGGTATTTGTTACATACTTTTGTCACACAAATGTGAAGGTATACTCGACTATTTTACTTATTTTATTTCATTTTAAATACTTTGACTGCTGTAAGCACTGATTCATCTGAATTACCTGGGTTGATTTCAGGCCAAATGCACAATTAGGTACATTTGCTCAGAAGTTATATAACAATATACAGCACTGATAGTAAAACATGATCTATTCCTAACAGAGGGTAAACAAAGCTAATGCACAGACATAATAATTCATGCATTGGTAAGACGAGAGTAAAACTGCAGCAGAATGAATGCGACTGGATTGCTGATACATGATTGTGTGTTAGAGCAGTGAGTGACGGATAAGGAAGATGGACAGCACTAGATAAGACAGATAGTGGGGCTAGAACAATGTGCTAGTTATTTTGTGCTTACAAGACATCTGCTCAGATATCTTGTATACTCTGATTTATTTCCATAAGGGACGAACTATATGAGCACCTTTCTTACTACCAAAGATAAAAAGGAAAGCACACAGCTTTTGTCTTATAAAAAGAAGGCACTTCATTCAGTTCAGTTCATGCCTTCTCATTCCTCAGTTCATCTCTCAGGATCATTTAAATATTCTAAAAGGGAGATGGGGAAATGCACTTACAAAAGTTATTAGTCAATAGCTATATTCATAGCAAGTTTACAAAACTATTATGGCAGTACCAAGAAAATATAAAAGAAAAAAGAAAATGTAAAAATGTAACATTCCCCCACACCTTCTTTATTGCTATTCCGTTTATGAACTGGAAAAATGACTATAAGAAAACATACCTGTTCTTGTTTCTCAGTTTTGTTTTTTTTTTATTATTATGTATTAAACATACACTTTGTTATCACATTTTTAGACTTTCTGATCACATTTTTCTTGCAGCCTAAAAGTGAATAGTATCCGGTATCTGTGCACATTCACTAAGAAAGAGAAAGCTAGTATGCTATCTTTGACACATTTTCTGTACTGATGTTGATCGCAGGTAGTGCAGTTGTTGACTTTTTACACATTGTGCCCAGTCATTCTCAGTAAAGGTGCACCTAAGGCTTACTGATATATAGCTTGTGGTATAATAGTGCCTATGACTACTATCTGCAGTGTCCTAAGGAGGTCAGAATGGAGGTAGCATTTTGTACTGACATAATCAGTGAACACATCAGGAATAACAAACCTAATGATGCTGTCACCCAAGGCTTAAGTTAAAGTCCAGTCATTTTATGGCTACTGCCCACACTCACCACTAGAGAAACTAGTGCAGGTCACCTGTCTTTCATTTCTCCCCATTGCAGCTGGCCATCTGACTCAGAGACCACTAAGCCCGATGAGCAGGGATATAAACAGATTTCGTAACTCTGTTAGTCTGGCCTGACTGCATTATTGATGCTTATCTACAATCTCTGATCTGTTAGTCTGGCCTGACTGCATTATTGATGCTTATCTACAATCTCTGATAGCCATTGTATATATACAGAACTGTAAGACTGTTAAATAGTCAAAATTAATTTATTTGTTCTTTTTCAGCCAATGACCAACCATAACCCTTGGATGCTGCTGTATTTCATCTCCTTCCTTCTTATTGTTAGTTTCTTTGTCCTGAACATGTTTGTTGGAGTCGTGGTAGAAAATTTTCACAAGTGCCGGCAACACCAAGAAGCAGAAGAAGCAAAGAGAAGGGAAGAGAAACGCCTGCGGAGACTAGAGAAGAAGCGCAGGAGTAAGAAACGACCTAAACATGTAGTCGGTTCATAGGCTGATGCATAAACAAAAATGAAACTTTAAAAATCACTAATTTGTTTAGGTGGCAGTGCCTTTTCCCCCTCATTTTTGGCATTCATTCCTGATCATTTCTTCAGTTCTTAAACTCAGGAAATGTTCTTTTTTTTTCCCATTATTTGCACAGACTTTTAATTGGCTAGTGTTTATGCATTTGTCCTTTATAACATGAAGTTAGCAACTTGATACACAATTTCAGTTACGGAAAAAAAGTTAAACTTACAGACACTTGATGAAAGGCTTGACAAAATGAAAATTTACTTCAGAAAAATATGTTGCTTTCTGTAAGGTAAAGATGAGAGCTCAGGATCTTGCTTCAGAGCACTCTTGGGCGTCATTTTTTAATTCTTTTATTACTTCCTGTTTTCTTGGCTTCTAAAATAGTTGCTTCACACATTACAGATGCATGATATTGGAAATGATGTTTTAAACTAAATTAAACTGCCTGAGCCATGCAGTTGTAAGGTAGAATTGCTTTAGCTGTTGCAAATGGTTCTGTGGTGCAGAGGGATACAGCCTTGACCCGAATGTTCTAGGTTTAATTAGTATGCCATGTGTTGGAAGAACAGGTATTGAGAGGGAGAGTGATTGGCCAATGCTGGCTTAGCCATCCAGGGCAGAAGGATTGGTGCAGTTGCTGCAGTATCAGTGTGCGATATGAGCAGGCACATATTTGGCAGCAATGTTATTGGAGATGCAGGTTTTGAGTCTCCAAGCTGGTGATGGAAGCCTGTACTATGCATGGGTAAAAGCATGCTTGTGCAGTGAGAGGTATTACACATCAGCTTCCAAGAGAAGGGATAGTATAGTAACAAAAAATGCCTCCTAGTTCTTCGTTAATGATGCAGCATTGTACATGGGGCATTCATGTATGTTTGCAGCTTAGGTGCCATTTAGGACATATCAAAGTCCATTCTTAAACATAGTTCAATCTTGATTGTAAAGTCTGCCAAACCCAGTGCAACTTTGAATGTGATTTTTTTTTATCCCAAGTAACTCTGATTATAAGGTTTATATATTTTGCAAGGGCCTGTACAGAGAAAAACTTCCTCATATACAGTTTGGTGCTTTTACCTTAAAAGGAAAAAATATGATTGAAGTTGCACTACATTTGGCAAATTGTACCACTAAGCTTTTACAAGTCTCACTGTCTAAATAGAATCAGTTATTGCATTCATGAATCCAGAAGTGTTGCAGAATTTTCACCGCTTTAGTAAAGATGGAAAAATGATGTAGCTAAGCAACACTTGATACAATGGTTTTAAAAACTTGTATATGAAAGTGAGATAAAACTCTGTATGGTGTTGTAAAAGTCCATTAAATATCTAGTAAAATTACAGCTACAGGAGTTCTATTATGTGCTGTAGTCAGCAGATATAAACACAAACAAATCCTTATGTTTATTTATACTTGTGTACAACATGCTTCTTGCAAAAGATTAATGCAGAACTGTTGGGAACATTAACATAAAAATATATATAGCAGTTAAATCCAAGAGTCTAATATTAACTTCCTTACTTTTCCCCTGTAGTAGATTTGTAAACACCTTAGCCAGCGTTTCGACTAAAGTAAAATCAGAAGTATCATTTTAATTTTTTGCAGGCATTTTGTAACCATTGCTTCTTCCCCCAATTCTGGTAACTTGCAGTAATAGTCAAAAATAGATGTCTTCTGTTAAGAGGCCTAAACTCCATCACAGATATGAGAAATAGCACTTTGAAAACTATGGATATCACTACATTTTAAGCCAATTTTCAACTAACGGATTCAGCAGAGACACAAACGTGCTTCTGGATATAGTGAATGTCATATGTCTGGATTTTCACCGAAGTTTAGAAATGAGAGATCTTTTTTCCATATTTGGAAAAATTAGTTTTCTTTCAACAAGTTTATTTTTCTTTAGTTATACCTCTGATTTTTTTTAACTGGTTTTGTCTGCCAAATTGGGTGTGAGGACTTGCTATTCCAGAGTGACTTTCACTTTTGCAACATGGCTTGCTTTGCAAATGAAGCAAATCTTGATAACATTTTATGTAGCTGATGCCATTCAGGTAACTGCATTATCAATGTCAGTTTAGGCATACAGCACATGCCAGAATAAAAAGATTAGTGTCCTATACAAATAAGTGTGTCACCATTCTCCTAGGGAAAAGTAAAGTGAGGGTATCCTGGGAACACATTGGAGATGCTTCTGTTTGGGATAATTACAACTCTCACCTCCAGAAGGCTTCTCCCGTATACGGGAGAGGTCATAGTCATAGAATCCAAATGGATCCTGTTCAAGACATTAGGAGCTAAGGCAGCAGCACTAAGCTGGTGGTCAGTGCTTGCCATGCTAGTAATCCAAATTCCTGCTGGTAGATAACAGGAGTGAAGGAAGCCATTAAATTAAAGAAAGAAACCTTCAGTCAGTTCTCACAGAGTGCCTACAGATTTGACAGATACATACCATCATGCCAGGAGCATGGCAGCAGCTGCAGCAGTCATTCTCTTTGGTGTATTTGCAGTAGGAGGAATTTAGTGAGGTCATGGAGAATGAATTTCTGTGGCCTTAAAGTAGTTGTGGCAATCTACTCTGTGACTTAGGAAGGAGGGAGGCAAGATACATCTAAACTATTCTCCTTCAGAGCAGAGAAATGCCAACATTGATATGAGCCATTGGTGGGACATGGAAGGAACATTTTGAATATCTTCTGAACTCAGTAGGCATGCAGCTTTTCATAGAAGTAGTGTTAGAATCAATTGTTATGATTCACTCCATTCCTTTAGGAGAGCACTGTGGCAGTTAATTTGAATGAGAAGGAGTGGATCAGATGTGGAAATTCTGAAGACACAGGAACTGTTGGTGTATTGTTCCTAATGTTTCTTATAACGTTTCATATAAGGCAAGGCCAGTACATCTGGAATAACAAACTGGAGTGTGATCTCCATTTTCAGATGGAATGCATGAAGGCTTGTTCCATTTATAATGCAGTCATACTTCTCTGGCTATAGGAAAAAAGCCTATGCCTGTATTACAGAAAGGAGACTTCCATCATGTGCCTGAACCTCTAGTTTAGAAGGAACAATGCAAATTACCTCCTGTCTATAGAATTGTGGATCAACTTTATTTTCTTGCATTGATATAGTAGTGGCATAACAGCTCCCTATAACAGTCTACATGTAACCTGGGGAACTACATAAGGCATATAGAGATGTATCCAGGAACATCTTGTGGAACAGTCCCAGGGCTGCAGATGCCTGCTAGTTAGCCCATGTGAAGTCTGTACTCTTTTCCTTGCTTGAATTAGATTCGAGGTTGCCACTATGCTTTGTATCCCCTTCTTTTCTTTACTTTTTTGGGCAGTGTATGAAGTTGCAAATGGGGGGTAGAGAGTATCCATTTGGGGGGGGGGGTGACAGCTGTATCTTTGTTGTTTATATACAATGTTGTACTCATGTCTTCCATTACTTCTGTTCCATGGTCTGTCCAGAAATGGGGATCTGTTGAGTGTGTAGCAGCTAAATTCAAAATCAGCCCTCCAAATCATACTTTATGGTACTGTTATGGAAGCCAATGGATTGTCCTCTGCTAGTGAAAAGAAAGGAGCTCCCCAAAGCAGAAAGAATTGTGTGTCTTGAGGCCCTGTTCAAGAATGAGGGCAAAGGGGACCAGGGGGCTGTACAGTAGATGAATGCAGCAGGATCAGGGAACTGCAAAATACATGAATGCAGTGGGATCAGTGGACTGTACAGTAGATGAATGCAGTGGGATCAGTGGACTGTACAGTAGATGAATGCAGTGGGATCAGTGGACTGTACAGTAGATGAATGCAGTGGGATCAGTGGACTGTACAGCAGATGAATGCAGTGGGATCAGTGGACTGTACAGTAGATGAATGCGGTCAGATCAGTGGACTGTGCAGTAGATGAATGCAGTGGGATCAGTGGACTGTACAGTAGATGAATGCAGTGGGATCAGTGGACTGTACAGTAGATGAATGCAGCAACAGCAGCCGCAGCGGTACTTCAGGAATTGTATGAGACTGTGATGGTGAACTGAGAGATCAGTCATATGAGAAACTGTTCAATTTAACAGTCAATTATTGCCCCATCTTCACCTCTGTTAATGAGCTCTGATAATGACTGCCTATGTTACAGTAATTGATGTTATTTTTATTTTTAATTAACCTTTGACATGCATTGAAGGTAATGAGTATTTGCTTCACATGATACACCCAGTTCCCTGCCTTTTGCATAATCAATTAAGCCAAATTCACTAACAGTCTACATTCTGCAATTCCCAGACATGTACCAACAGTGGAGTGAATAGGGGCAGCCACCCCTGATGCAAAGTGTTAGGAGGTGAGATTGGCATATGCCAATCACTCTTTAGCAAATTACTTGTATTCAGAAATTCTGATATTACTTTTGCGGTCAGAGCTGAAGTGCATCAGCACTTCATGTGTGACATAAATCATAGGAAGCCACTTGCTGCAAATGTAGGAGGTGGTTTGTTACAGTTTGAAAATAAAAGGAGACACAGTTTTTTTTTTTGGTTCCAGAAATTTTATTGGGAAGGGCACCAGAACTGTTAGTTTCCACTCCACCTATTCCACATCACTGTAATATTATGTCTGTGAATCTTTAAACATTGCATTGCTATCAGTGCGCACTCCTTATTCCTGAGTTTGCACAGGGATACAGGGAATCACCAGAGAGGCTGCAGTCTTCCCACCTTGGAGTCACAATCTGCTGCTATACATATGGTACAAAAATTACATTCAGCAGTAGTAGCTTGTGATTCTTGAAGGGCACTGCTTTTATTGAAGCATCTGCCACACTATTAGCAGCCACAAAAGAAAAACAAATGGAAAAAACACAATCTGAAAGAAGCAGAGTAACAGCCCCTCCCATGCTTGCTGTAACTAAACCTTCACCTCCCACATTCATGCTAACAGGGACTAACCCCCTCCCGCCAACTCTCACAAGCATCCTTGTAGCAAAAGAATTACCCAGTAATGTCCCATCCAGCCAATCAGTGATCAGACTTCTCAACCAACACCTTCATGCATTCTACCAAAGAATAGTAATCCCACCTATATCCACCCCTCCTGACAATGGTCAGTCAGTAGGCCTACTTGTTAAACTGTTACACTAAGCATTTTGATAGTTGACTTGAAATACCCCCAGTTACTGTGACAGCAGTTTGCTGCTTTCTGCTCTGGGCAGCCTACACTTTGTGGAATCGACTATTCTCTTTCTAGTGCTCCCTTCACTGAGGCATCAGAAGGTTTTCACCTCACAAAAACTGTAATCTCTCCAAGCAATGCTTCCTTCACCAGCTTACCCACACTGTCTGATATTTAATGTCATGTCAGTGGTTATTTTCTATTCCATCAGTCACTGGGAAAGAACTTAATCCCCCAGCTGGAAGTATATGTATCATGCCTTTGAATGTGTTGGGCAGCCTGCTTCTATGGCCCAAATGTTTCATGACATGGTCTTGCATCCCATGCAGGGATTCATATGTACACTCTATATAGCAGCCAGTGCAGCCAGATGTAGATGCTATTGAGATGTTTCATAAATGGCACATAAGGAACATTATAGTGTGTAGCATAGTATAAGTGCTCACTATGCTCCACAAGGCTGCTCCCCATGCCATACCTGTTTCATCTTCCTCACAAGTCACTCATGATTACCTTCTTACCACAGCCATTGTCATTGCTGATATCTATAGTGAAATTTGGTTTTACACTGAAATACCCACTTCCCAATAGTCAGCTTTCCAAAAGAAAAAAAAATGTCTGAAATCCAAAAGGGCAAAAAAAAAACATTTTTTTTTTTTGGTATGGATCAAGCCCCACCTGCACCTCCCAGTGTGGGGATTAAGTCTCCCAAACTTATATATAACATCTCCAAAATCTCCCTAATTAAGTGAATTATTGCCAGTATACAATTAGAACTCATGCCGATAATGACTTCTTATGAGAGAAAAACATTCAACATTATTTGCTGCTTGTCTTTTACTTCTGCAGGCTACTGACACTCAAGCAGTTTCACTTCATGCATGTGCAGAGCAGCTGGGAAGTGCACATAATGCTGGCACCACAGCTTCTGGATTTATATTTTCAGTCATTTTTTTGACTACTTCAACGAAATGATACATAACTCATGGCTGACATGGTTAGGATACTGTGTGGCATATATGACGCATATGCAAGGACATGCGATGCTGCATACAGCTATGGATTATAGGACAGGTAGTAGACACACCCCACTTAGGTAACTGGATGGCCTAATTGGATGACCACTTGGCAGATATGACAGCTTCCTGCTTCTAACTAACACCATGGCAACATTAAACTCCCCCAAAACCAGAAAACTCTGCTGCTTATGTGAAAGCACACACTTCTAACATATATCAGCACTTAAACAACTGCATAGAAGCAGCTGTACCAAGTAGGACGAAGCAAAGGTTAAACCCTAAGAGCACACTTTGCTGTTGGAACCACAGTACCAGTAAACCATATAATAAAAAGAAGAAAACTCTTGACAAAAATAAGAAGTGCAGTGCCCACCATGTTAGAAATCCCATCATTAAATTAAATAAGTAACTAAAGAGTCAATTAAAGACAACAAGGTCACATTTGAGATAAAAGTAGCTGCCCAGGCCAAGGATAACCACAAGGACTTCTTCAGCTATGTCTGTAATCTCAAAAGCACTATGCAGCAGTGCACTAAGCTGATTATGAAAGACAACATTCATACTGAAGATGAAGATAAAACAAAACTGTTGACTGACAAAATCATCTCCAACTTCACCCCCATTGCAAACCCAAATGTATCACAAGAAATATCAGAAACCATTATGCCCCCAGCTGTCACACAGGACTCAGTCCTGGAAGCTCTCTCAAAAGCCAACAATACTTCATGTGTGAATCTTGACAATACCCCCCGATTTATCCTGAATAGCATGAATCATGACTTATTTTTGCCCCTAACAACACTGTTTATCTTCAGCGACTAAATGAGCTTCATATTAAGCAACAGTCATACCACTGCACAAGTGTGTATCCACCTACCCAGGTAACTACTGACCCAGTGTCTGACCAGCCCTGTGGAAAGCCATGGAGAGACATAATGGAATTTATCAACAAGGACATAAACCTCCAAACACTGGCCCCATCCATGTAAATAAATACATGATCTTAGTTACTAGGATTCAGTGTGTGCTGGCACACTATATCTCTTTTAGGCTGTATGAGTCATGTTATTTCAATTCCAATGTCTCAAACCCACAGAGTACAGCCTATTGATGTGACTGTCCACTATGAGTGTTAGTACTCCAACAAGTAACAAAACCAGAAAGAGTAACTGTCTCTATTATGTAATGGAATACCAAGAAATCCACCCACATTGTCAACTGAGAGAATTGAGGAAGGGATCTGTTGTTGAAAGATAACAGAGTGTCTTCACAACTTATTGTCAAAAGATGGGGGGGGGGGGGGGCATTTTCTGTGATTTGTTTTGTTTGCGATGTAAAGAACAGAGGTATCTACATTTTTAGATCAGACACTACATTATATATCATCTTTGAAATGTTTGTCATAATCCCATATGTGTAAAGCAGATGTTAAATGGTTAAACAGCTCAAATTCAAATCCTATATTCCCTTCTCCACGCAACCTCCTTCTTGTCATCTTTTTATTAATAACTATTGTGCATTCAGTTCAGAGATTTCATTACTGGCCATTGGCCTGCAGCAAACTTGAATTCAGTCAAGTCAGTGGTTCAGACAGTCTCAAGTACGGCTCAACCTTCCCTTTATATCAGCAGTTGTTGACTTTTTCGTTTGACTTTTCAGAGTAGGAAATTGTAAGCAGAGTGAGAGTTCAGGAGGGCACAGATCTCCACATCAGGGACAAGAGCAGTAGTGATTCCTTCTCATGTGTCAGCACTTTTAAGAATTCATTGAGGAAAAAGTTGCATACGTGAAATAAATTTAGATACATGTTTACTTTTAAAATGTCATTTGTCTGAGTATGCTATAATTTAGAGAAACTGACAGGGAAAATTTGCTACCTATTTTAATAAAACCCATCTAGCTGGTTTATCTTATGCCAATTAGTAGGAACATTTTATGTGTACTGGTGCGGAGCAGTTAAGTATTTCTGAGTCATTGTGAACTGGTAAACTCTCTTCTTCACCTCCAAAGGCAGACACTAATTGAAGAAATAAAATCAAACTGTAAAATACAGAAATAAAATGTAACTTTATTTGCAGGCTGCCAGTGAAAATGTGACAAGATCTACATCTGCCTTTAGTTGAGATAGCTTAAGATAATGTGTGTGCGTGTGTGAGTGTGCGCGTGCTTGTGTGTGTGTGTGTGTGTGTGTGTGTGTGTGTGTGTGTGTGTGTGTGTGTGTGTGTGTGTGTGTGTAAACGTGCGACATGCGTGCTCTTGTGTGGATGTATGCATTTTGTATGGGGGTTCGGTGCAGAATTTCATTTTCAGGTGGCAGTGTAGTGGATTGAGGGTGTGCCAATCTAATAGCTTTATTTTCTTCTGCTGTGTGCCTCTTTTATGCGTGTGTGAGGTGGACTCAGAGAAGTTTATGCTAACTTGTGAATGTATGTGTACCTACTACCTACAGTGGTTCTTACTGGTACATTCTGTTATTGAAAGATTTTTTTTTATCTGTTGGGATTATACAGTCATTAACCAAGCTGTCAGTTAGAATGTTTCAGCAGATTACTAGCTGATGACAGAAAAATTAACTAGTTGTAGCAACCACATTTTGAATGTGTGCTCAATAGACTATCATTGTCACCAAGTTTCAAAGCATAACAAATGGATTCATGAACTTGAATGGGTCCCTTATGAATCTTCGAAGGACAATATGCAGATATACCAAAATAGCAATCATAAATATCTGAAATTTCAAAAAGGGTAAAATATACAGTTGCAAGCATTTTTTGTAGCGGGCAGGCTTGAAGGACACCCCCCGCCACAACATCTAAACTTTAAACTCCACATTTGCACAAACACGAATAAGGGAGAAATCTTCCAAAAGGAAGGCATCACAGCCCACACTCTTAGATAGCATACCAACAGTGATTTTGTAAGGAAAACAGAGGTTGACATTCTACACCTCAATATATTACAATCCTGGCTGGTGACATTATGTTAACTTAGTGACAGATATTGGTCACTTGTAAATATACAGTTCTGAGTAAACTACAAAGTGTAAGTCAGTTGCTGAGAAGGTGGACAGAAGCCCACATCAGAGTATGGATGCACTGAAATTTCCTTTGTGGGATGTTCAGTGCCAGCTACCATTAGAAAATAACAATGTAACAAAGGCATAATGAATGTTACTTTTCCTGGAATCTCAATATATTCCTTTCAAGAGTCACTGCCGAAAAGAAGAAAGAAAATGACTAAACACTTGATTGGTTTGCTGATAATAGCTTCTAAATTTAGTCCAGGTTGATTAGCTTACTCTAACATTACAGTGAGTTGACCATCTAATGCATTTTGAGTCATCAGAATTAACATATCATCAGCCTTTCTTTGTAAAACAAATACTGTATATTTGCCTATTAAATGAAAGTCTACCTTTTGAGAATTACAATAATATTGTGTCAAAAAATGATAACATCATCAGTAATTTAAATATTAATAGGTCATTCTCTCTGTAAATACATTACACTTCTAAAAAAATCAGCAGTTTGTCATATCCATATCAGTATCAATTCGAAATATGATTATAAATATCTTAGAAAATATCTTTAATGAATTTCTGATGCAGTTAAAAGAGAATACAGTTTAATGGGTAAATACATTCTCTACAAGGCAGTTTGGTTTTTACTGTATGCAAAACAAACATTATGTCATACATTTGCAGATACTAAAGCATAATTCCAATGCAATTTGATCTGTCCTTTTTGTTTTAGTATCATTTATGTTTTACAAAAAATGTAGTTTTGAAGATAATAATACATATTTCATAACTAAAGCTATTCACATGGAAATAGTTACTTTGCCATATGTGTGTCTGATCTAAGTCATGTGATATTTTGTCATCATAAATATTTAATTTTCCTCAGCAACATCTTGTGGCTTATAAGTAGGCAATTACTTTCAAACTGTATCATGTACAGAGTACAGTAAATATAAGCAGTGTACTTGAAAAGTTTATATTAGGTAAAACAAGGAACTGGAATTCTAATGCTGTGATTAAATTACATATTTCTTAGAACAAGGAGGATCAATTTCTGACTAGAAAATATGTGCATGAGTAAATAAGTCAGCAAATCAATTATTTTGCTTAATTTGGTTATCCCATATGGATTAATACTAACTATATTTTCTTTGTGTGTGTGTGTGTGTGTGTGTGTGTGTGTGTGTGTGTGTGTGTGTGTGTGTGTGTGTGTGTGTGTGTGTGTGTGCGTGTGTGTGTGTGTAGTTGTTTAAAAGCCTAGATGTCTAACCCCAGTTTAACCTCTATTGACAACCAATGACTGACCATTAATGACTGAATATGTATTCATTATCCTCTGTGTGTCCATTCAGTAGACTGCAAGTCAGGAGACCCTAAGGAGGGCACAGGTAGTTGACAGCATAGCGCACTTGTGACTTGTATGCCCATCTGTGTTAGCGGTGGGAGATTACATCAAGTATTTTGCATGTGTGGATCAAAAAGGTGAGGGTGGCAGAATAACAGAAGACCTGCATATCATGACATCAGGGTTTTATACTAAATGCAGCTATACCTAAGAGACATGTGCTATATTTTACAGAGAAAAGGATGACAGTACAAGCATGCATTAGTTTTCCTGTGTTGCTTTTTTTTGCCTAGGTAACTTTGTTTAGATATTCAGGTATCATGGTAGGTATATAACATAAGTATCTATGAAGGTAAAAACATGGTAAAGGTGTATAATAACTGCCATTTTCAATTAATGAAAAAATTAATGATTTGGAGTCATCAGATACAGAGACTATTTTTATGATACCTAATAGAGATACATATGTCAAACAGTGACATACAGAATAAAAATCTGAGTGTAAATAAGGGCAGTAGTACAATTTGAAATTAATATTTCATATGTCATCAATTTAATGCACTCTGTCCCACCCCATCCACCAAGGAATTTGTAGACTGCCTTTTGGGTTTTATGTCTCTCTTTCCATGTAAACATATAAAGACATGCATTTCTACCAAACTGCTGTCAAAATGTGTACATTTCTGATCATCCCATGTCAGCTAGGATATACCAATCATATCATAAAATAAGTGCAGTTGTTCTTTAATGGTTATGTTTAGAATATAGACCAATATGGTACATTTTGTTCTATTTTCTGAATTTGCATACCCTAATGGAGTCATTTGGCGATTTCCTTATTTTTAGAAGCAGCTTCTGAAATATAGAAGTGGTATGTGTTCATGTTGTTAACCACAAATATAATTGTATTAAAATGTCAATGTAACATATATCAAAAGCATGCAAACAAGAAAACAATGACAAAAAATAATAAAACTAAATTTATAAAAGTAAGCAGGGAATCATAAAGCTTTAGAAGCATTCTGTAAGGAGTAACAGAAAATATCCTGTTGTATTTAAAACCTTTCATATCATTTCCATCCCCACCCCAGGTACTTGTTTTTTAGTCTTTTAACTTTCTGTTTTTTATTTTCTTCTATTTCATTCCTTCTAAATGTTTTCTATATGTTTTTATTACATCTATTATCTTCTGTTGTGTTATCACCTTTTCTCCTTTCTCATTCTGTAGTTCTCTTATTATTCTTTTATTTTCTTTTATTATCTTATTCAAACATGGCACAACCTCTTCCTTTTTTCCTTGTAGGAAATATTTTTGTTTAGATAACGTTTTTTTTTTTTAATTGTCTCTTTTTTATCTCAAATATTTGCCTCTCTCTTTCAAAAAAAATCTATCTTATTTCTTAATGATTTTTTAAATACTTCCTGGCTCAGTTTTTTATATTTTTGTTTCTCTTTTGTTCTTTTTATATATTGCCATTCCAAAAAAGCATTTTTTTATTTTTCTTTAAAACTTATCCACCAACTTCTCCAGTCTTTATAAACCCTCTTTTATCTTCCTCATTTAAGTCTTTATTTTCATTTATTTTAATACCTTTACCTACCTTATACATCTTTCCATTTCTTAAACCTCTATCCAGATTGCTAAATGGTCTGAAAAAGTTACTTTTAATCCTCCTTATATAACTTTCAAGCTTTCTGAAATTATAAAATAATATATCTCCATTCTTATATTATTTCTTTTATAAGTTCAATGTTCCTTAACCCATACATATTACCTTCCACTTGTTATTATCTCTGTTATTACCTTAATATCACTTCCCTCTTTTCTTCTTTTTTTGAAGTTGCAGATAAAGTGTCCCACTGATACGTCCATATCCATGCCAACATAATTTAACATTTTTAAAACATTGTTTCTCTTGCTTTTTTGTAACATATGCATAAACTGCAATGATTCCATATACTTACTTTACCACCTTATATTTATCACTGTTAATCTTATTGATTTGTGACATAATATACCTAATCCTGAAAATATTTTTTCCCATATTCCAAATAATTTCACCTTCCCATAATTTTTCTGCCTGCAACCTTTCTCCTTCTGTTAATATTATTGTATCTTCTAATACAATAATATGTATTTCAAGTACTGAACACCATTCTAAAATCTTTTTTTAATATTATTTATACTATTTACAGTTATAGCTAAATGTTTCACATTTCTTCTTTTATTATTTATTATGTCATTTTTCTCACTTCCTTTGCCTTTTTTATTTCCTTTCATGCCTATACTCTTAAACTTCTGTTTTCTATCATTTACCCTTTTCCTTATGAAATTGTTTTTCCCTTCATCAATGCCCAGTTCATATCTTCGTCTTCACTCAACTTTTCAATTTCTCCCTCCATTCCTTCTTTCTTTTCATGCATTACTTTTCCTTCACTTTTTTACCATTTTTGCTCTGCCTGTTATATTTATAGATTTCTTTCTGTATTTTATGTTTTTGTTCTTGATCTTTCCCTTTTCTGTTTCCCTTTTCTCCTTTAACTTCTATATTTTCTTTAGAATCCATCCATGTATGCCCTGTTTGCTCACACTTTCTGAATTTCGTATTGCATTTCTTAACTTCATGCCCTAGTCTACCATAATAAAAGCATTTCCTTTTGTCACAATTTCTAATTAAATGTTTATTTTAATAACAAAAGAAAAAAAAATCATCTGCTCCCAATATTTCACAATACCCCTATTTCCTTCTATATTTATCATACTTGGAATATGTATAAGTCTTTCTTTTCCAATTTTCAGTATTACACCACAATCTCAACCCCAGTACATAAACCTTTATTATCATAATTTTTGTAATGTCTATAATATCTTTACATAAAGACTTTAAAAAGTCTTTTAATGCTTCTTTCTCAACTTTGGTTTGAAACTATACAAACATTCTCTTTTTTGTCTCTCTGTTAAAAGCCTGTATGACATATAAGTTCCATGGATTGTCATGTTTCTTAGTTTCATACCTTTCTAAGAATCTCTCCATGTATTGCCCTGACAAAAAAAAAAGTCACAATATGTTTCCTTTGTTTATATGTATAAATGTTCTTACCTCCTTAGGTGCAATGCCCAGTGAAGCAATTATATTATCCCAAATGCCATACCTCTGAAGTTCTTTCTCTACTGCTAATTCTTAGTAAAAATGTCTTCCTTGTTGACTCCATTTTATTCTCCTCTCATTTCTCCTTCTTTAACTGTCTGTCTTTTTTTCCATCTTCTAATTTCTTCCACCTCTTCTTCTTCTTGTCTTTTATCCATGATCTCTCCACACAATGCTGCTTTTTTTGCTTTCTGGCTCACTTTGATTTATTAAATCATTTAAACATCCTGCAACCCTCCCAAATGAAGGGTTGTAATAATACATCCTGACTGCGACTCTTCTTCAAATAACTCATCTTTGAAACAAGGTTTCACAATCTTGTAAAGGATGGATCATCTTTACATCGGATTTCTGGTTTGCTTCTCTCTTTTTACATTGCTGATCTACTCCTTCACACATGTCAATGCCTGATACCATACCTTTTTGTGAAAGATCAATTTCCTTTGCCTCCAAACAAACTTCTCCCATTTTTCTTTCATTTTCTTTACCAGCCGTCTCCTCCAAACTCTCAAAACTTGTCATACTTCTTACTTTTCTGAGCTGCCTCCATGTCTGGACAGATAGGAGAAAATCATATGCCAAACAGCATCCCCATTTGCAAACAGAATAGGGGTTCTTTATTGATTAACACAACTTATACACATTATTTAAATGATTTACATTATTTACATATTATACATTATTTACAGCTAATTACATATTATACATTATTTACAGCTAATTACATTTTTCATCTACAATCCAATAAAATCCCATATATATCTTAATTATTTCCTCACTGCCCTTTTTTCCACAGCTAAAAATGTATCTTTTTCAAAATTTCAGACAACACACATTTACCATTACATTTAATTTCATTCAGTCTCTCATTCTATATTGTCCTTGAAACATAAAACAATTTTTATCAATCTCTTTCACATCTTTTTGCTTTTTGTTGCCATAGTATCCATATGCTAACATATTCATATTCATATCTTCAACACTTTTAAAATGTTTCAATATCTTATTTTCACATACTCTTTTTCCATAGTTTCTTTACTCTTGAGCAATTAAAAAAAAACATGCTTCATTGTCTCAACCTCCCCACAGTAATTCAACACCATTTCTTGTATTAATTTATAAGACATGCTGTCTTTGACAGGCAATTTATCTATTATCAAATACCACATAAAATCCTTTCATTCATATTTTTTTTTTTGCCCCATGCAGGTTTTATCTTAATCGCACTTCTTTTTTAATTTCCTAAATGCTTCCATGTTTATGTATATTTATATCTATATCTGTGTGTGTGTGTGTGTGTGTGTGTGTGTATATATATATATATATATATATATATATATGTTCAATCATTATATTAGAATACCATTCTTTTCTGTCTTTTCCTTCATTTCTATATTCAAGTTCCATAAAATGGTTTTATTCTGATAAGCTTTCATGTCTTCATTTACAAAATATTTAAATCTTTTCACAGAACATATTCTTTCTCAAAAGTTGTTATATTTGTCTTCCATTATAAGATTTATTAAGTTCTTATGTTTTTCTTCTAATACTGCAAAAACATTATAAAGATTCATTAAAGTTGCATGAACAATTGGGTTAATCAGTCCTAGTCCTCCCTCATCTTCTTTAACATACAAAATCCCTCGTCTAACCGGATTCAACCTGGATACCCATACAAATGAGGATGCAAAAGATAATAACCATAACTCTCAACTGTATTTTTTTCAGAATGTTAAGATTTTTGCCTCATATTTTTGGTCTGTTCCTCATAAACATTTTGTTTTTTTGACTGATCACCAGGATGATCTAAGGAGTAAATCCACTTAATAATGACATGCATTTGAGTTTCAGGTATCATATCCTTCAGAAAATACATGCTTACACAAATCCTATTATTCTATCAATACCACCCATTCCTGTGGCTTCTTCCATATCTAATTCCCTTAAACTGCATTAAGTTCTCCTGCGCTTATATTTTTTTCATGTTCCTATTATCCACTTTACTTAATTGTTTAACTTTCCATTTATTTCTGCCTCTCTTCTACATCCCTTTTTCTTCCCATTTTAATGTATTCTCTATATACTTCCTTATTACTTCAAATATTTTTCTTGCATATTCACTCACTATTATTATTATTATTATTATTCATTATTCTTCAATACCCTTATTATTGTCTCATTTTCTCTTGCTATCTTACTATTTTACTTAAACACTAAGCCACCTCTTCTTTTTCCCTGTAAAATATATTGTTGCTTATATAACATTTTTTTAATCTTCTGATTCATTTCATATATCTTCTTCCTCTTTTCATAAATGATCATCTTATTTTAAATTACTTCCTTAAATACCTCATTACTTTTTGCTTATATTTTATTTTTTCTTTCTTCTTTCTTGTTGCTTGATCTTCCAGAAAACACTTTTTATATTTTTCTTTAAAACTTTTCCACCAATTCGTTCAGTTTTCATAAAAAAATTATCATATTTACATAATCTTTCCATAATTGGCTAATCTCTTTTCTATCATCTTCGTCTAAGTCTTTTTTCATTAAATGTTTTAATGCCTTTACCTAATCTTATCTGTCCTTCCTTTTTTGTACTTCTATACATATAGCTAGATGATTTGAAAATCCTGTTTCCTCCTTTTACTACTTTTAAGCTGTCAGATATTCCAAAATAATCAATTTCCTTTCTTATTTCTTTTGTAACTGCAATGTCTTTCATCCCATATATACAACTTTCTACTTTTTATTATTTCATATACCTTCTTAACATCAAGTCCTAACTTTTCTTCTTTTTCTTAAATCACAGTTGAAATCTCGCACTAATATTATTCCCATATTCACTCCTACATAGTTTAGGATTTTTTTAAACATTGTTTCCCTTTCATTGTAACATATGCATGAATTGCAATAATTCTTTACACATCTTTCTTCCATCTTATGTCTATCACTATCGTTCTACCTAATTCTACTATAGTATAATTTAAAACTTTGATTGTTTCATTGCATAACACTGCAATACCTGAACATATATATTTTCCCATTTTCCAAATAGTTTCCACGCCATCATTTTTCTGTTTGTAACCTTTCTTTTTCTGTTAATATTCTCATGTCTTCTAGTATAATTATATGCATATCAAGTGATGCACACCATTCTAAAACACCTATTTTCTTTTAGTATTCATTATACTATTAACATTTATAGCTAACATTCTCAGCTTCCTTTTAATAAAATGTGGGTACCTCCTCTCAAATTACCCTTTTCCTCCTTTATTTTCTTTCATAACTACACTCTTAAACTTTCTTTTTCTATTTTTCATCCTTTCCTCTATAGAATTCATTTTACCTCTCACCACTCTCCAGTTTATATCTTTATCTTCATTTGTTTCTTGTACCATTTCTTCCACTTTATTATTTTCATTGTTTCATCTACTATTTTTTCTTCATTATCAATCTGCTCTCCATACTATTTTTCTAGTCCTCTATCTATGTATTTTTTGTTCACTATTGTTCTTTAGCTTCTACATTTTCTTCACAATCTATCCACGCATGTCCTATTTTCCCACATATTTTACATATCATATCACACTTAGCGTCATGTCCTGGCCTCCCAAAAAAAAACATTTTCTTTTATCACAATTACTAATAAGATGATCAACTATTCCACAAAAAAGCATGTTTTTGGTTGTCATCTATATTTAACATAGCCTCTTTTTCCATTTACATTTATTACACTTAAAATATGTATACATTTTTGACTTTCCATTTTCAAAATCAATCCACTATCCCATCCCTCAGTCCATAATCCTCTATCATCTGAATTTTTTGTAATGTCCGCCACTATTCTGTATGTTGTTCTTCTTCTTTCAGTTTTTCCTGATTAGTGGTTACCACAGTGGAACTCCGGTCTGCTAATGATTGGCAGTAGATTTTTACGGTACCGAGGTGCCAGCTCGACACCCAACCTTCAATGAAGACACATCCTGTGCATGTCTTTCGAATGCCACTCGACCACGGGGAGGACATGCAGACTCCATACAGAAGGCGCTCCAGCCGAGAATCGAACGGGAGAACGGGAGAAGGCGAGAATGCTACCGCTGCACCACTGCAGCTTTAAACAGCCTTTGTCAACTTCAGTTTGAAATTGCACAATAATCCATTTTTGTCTCTCTATTAAATGTTTGTAGTACATAAGAATTTCAAGGATTGCAATCTTTCTTACTTTCAAATTTCTCTAAGAATTATTCCATGTACTGCCCTGTCTCAAACAAGATGTCACATTATGTCTCTTTATCAATATGCATAACAACTCTTACCTCTTTTGGTGAAATACCAAGAGCTGCATTCACTGTGTCCCAAACATCATACCTTTTAAGCTCTTTTTCTTCTTTGCTGCTCAACCTTACCACAAATTTTCTTCTTGCTGTCTGTCTCTTTTCTACCACTGAAAAACCCAACTTGCAGTATAAAGCACCAAAGGAACACCAAGTATATACTGCTGCAGAGTCAAAAGTACAAAGCACAACGAAAAATTTGAGGTAAAAAACACACCTTTATCAAACACAAAGCTTTCAGGTACAAGACCCTTTCTCAATGATGAGATATCTCCTTCCTTTACCTTTTGAGCATATGATTTCGTCTATTTTTCTATCTCTTTCACCCCTTCTCTTGTATTTTGTCCATAATTTCACCCCACAAAGCTGCCATCCTGCTGCTTGGTTCACTCTGACTTAACATACCTTTTAAGTAGACATCCCACAACTGTCTCGGTTGGAGAGTTGTAATAATAGATCCTTGCTGTACTTCATCTCCCTTGAACAGGCTTTCCTGGAACACGCACTCCAGATCTTGGGAAAGTCCAACAACCTTCTTTTCCTTTGCCTCTTTTGCTTCTCCCTTCTCTGCAGTTATGAATGACTTCTCCACTCCTTCTGCTATACTTCCTTCATGATTGGTTCTGTCACCCTGACAAGATATAGGGTATGAGCATGTTAATGAGAGTAGATCCTCCAAAAAACACATGTCCTATAGCCATGGATACAACCTCTTTCCTTTATGCACCTGATCATCAGGTGTAGTTAGTGCTATAGACCGCATCCCTATCATTTACTACTATACTATGACAAAATATAGGGCCCCTGAACCCATTATACATTTTGGCATGTCATTCCCAAGGTATCCATTACACATGATTTGCATCCCCTGGAATGACAGTGCCATGCCAGTATCATGGGTTACAAATGACATATGCTTTGCTGTTACTAATATCTGACACTTTTTTTTTTTTCTGTTCTTGCTGAGTTAGTTTAGAAGGCTGGACTCCTGTCATAACTCTCCAGGCTCCAAGCATACAGAATATCTACTGAAATGTATTTATTTATTTTATTTTATTTTATTTTACATTTGTTAACCGGGAAAGTTCATCTGGACACAAGTCCTTTTTCAGCGGAGGCCCGGGGAGAATAGCTCCACAAAAAAAAAGACAGCAAATACAGCAATGGAACAGTTACAGTATAAGATACAATATCACAGAGAACAACACAGTTAAATATATATAGTTTGAGACATATGGATGATTAACATGTAATCCAGCATAACCTTTCGTTTATATGTACATAAGAAAAAAAACTTTGAATCCAGTATAATATCAACATTGGCAGCAAGTAAATTAACCAGGAGCTATACATGGACATATCCAGTTTTTGAATAGGTGATTTTTTTTAGTAAAGGTTTAAAATGAGGTGAGGCTGTGGTTCATATTACACTGAGAGGTAAGGTATTTCAGAGTTTAACTATACAGTTGGAGAAGAGGGCTTCCCCAGCCTGATTATTAGCAGTAGCCACCTTTATCAGGTGTTCATTATTGGCTCTTAAAGTTCTGGTACAGGAGTATGGTTGTAATAGATTTTTTAGGGGAGGTGCCTTTTCTTTCTGATGGAGTAGCTTGTGGGAAATGGTTAGTTGGGTGTAACGTAGAAGTTGAGGAAACTTAAGCCAGTTGAGTTGCCTGAGTGCTGTACAGCGATGACATCTTGAGTTAGAGTTGGTAGCAAATCTAGCGATTTTATTGTAGCATGTTTCATGTTTTATAAGGTCTGATTTCCTAAGGTTGGTGAGAATAGGTCATGTGTATAGTATGGTTGAGATCAAGTGTGTTTGAGCTACTGTGGTTTTTGTGCTGTCTGTGAGATAATGTTTATTCCTGTATAGAGTATTTAGTTTTTTGTGGACTTTTTTTATTGTTTGGGATATATGGAGATCAAATCTCATATTATTGTCTATTTCAACACCTAATAGCTTGGAATGACCAGTGATTCTGGTTTTGTTTTCAGATTCAATAGAGAATGAAGATGGAGGTATTTTGGTTTTGGTTGGATGAAATAGCATAAGTTTTGTTTTGTTGGGGTTCAGGATAAGGTGGGAGTTGGTTAGCCAGGTTTCGAATGCAAGAAATGAATGTTGGGTGAGTACTTGTAATTCTGGAATAGTAGGGGCAATTCAAATTACAGTGGAGTCATTGTCATACTGAGTTAGGGTTGCATGTGGGACTGAGGTGTGGAGGTTATTTGTGAAAAGTGAGAAAAGGAGGGGACCTAATATGGAGTCCTGGGGTGCACCTATGATGGTGAGTAGAAGGGGTGATAGATCACCTTACCATTGCACTGCTTGCTGATGTCCAGTTAAATAGTCTTGGAACCAGTCAAGTGCAGATTGAGAAAAGTTTAGTGAGGTGAGCGTGGTTAAGAGTTTTTTCTGTGGGAGACCATATTGAACGCTTTTGATAGGTCTAAGAAAATAAAAGATACATATTTGTGGTTATTTCTATGTTGGTTTATTGTGCTGGTAAAAGATAACAGGGCTGTGGTAGTACTGTGATGTGGACGGAAACCATGTTGCAACTGAGCTAATAGGTTATTTGTTTGCAGGTAGTGCATTAGCTGTGTGTGGACAATTCTCTCTAATACTTTAAACAGTGGAGGTATGATAGCAATAGGATGGTAGTTGGTTAGGTCAGTACAGTATCTGCCTTTCTGAAGTGGAATGATATGGGAAGTCTTCCATATGGCTGGGATCTGGTGTTCAACTATAGATCTGTTTATTAGTATTGAAACTGGGTATGCTATTACTTTGGCTGCTGTTTTTAGATATCGGGGTGGTAACTTGTCTGCAGCTAGAGTAGTGGGCTTCAGTTTACTAAGCATGTTTAATATAATTTTTGTTGAGACTGGCTGGATGGAAAAGGGAATTTCAGTTTTATTGGGACTTGGACTGTTTAGGTTTGAGGAGGGTAGCTGCCTACCAGATAGGGCTACTATAGATTTGGTACTGTCTAGGTTTGAGGAGGGTAGCTGCTTACTAGATAGGGCTACTATAGATTTGGTAAAGTATTTATTGAATTGGGCCGCTATGTTATCTGTGTTATTTGATGTAGTGGGTTGTGGAGTAGATGCTTTACCTGGTTGGAGTATGTCTTTTATTGCTGGCCAGAAGTTTTGAGGTTTCATTTGGTGTTTATTTTGGATATCAGTATTGTACTTAATTTTATCTTGCCTGATTTTTTGTTAGCCTTGTTTCTGAGCTCTTGGTATATTTGTTTGCTGGTACTGGATTTAGTTTGGTACCATTGATTCCATGCTTTATCCCTTGCAACTAATAGTGACCTTGTCTCTTTTTTTAGCCATGGGACATAATTAAATTTTGCACGTATGGTTTTGGCAGGGGCATGACTGTTTAGAATGGAGAGGAAGGCATTATTGAAGTGGCGGATAGCATCTTCCAGGGGAAGATGTTTCAGTGGGAGCCAATTAGAGTGGACTAGGGAGCTGGTGAAGTGGTTGGGGTTAAATTGTTTTGTGCTTCTTATTTGTTTGTAAGTTACTTGTTTCTTTGAGTTGATTCACTATCTGATTATGTAGGTTGGGAGATGATCACTTAGACAGTCTGGGAGACAGCCAGAGTGGACAATATTAAATGGTTTGTTAGTTAATATCCAGTCTAGTACTGATTGTTTATTAGATGTTTTACTAATCCTGGTGGGAGTTTGTATGAGCTGGGTAAAGCTATACAGATTTATGTGGTTAGTAGGATTTTGAGAATTGCAAGCTGACCAGTCAATATTAAAGTCTCCTACAAGACTCTCCCTCTATTTCACAGCTGTACAGTTGTAAGGGGTGTTGTGTGAAATGGTAGTATTTTTTCTAAAAAGAGTCCATTATAGTGGTGCATATGCTAATGAAACTAGTTAGTGCCAGTGTTTGTGAACTGCTGTTGGTACACCTTGTGCTAGCTAAGCATGGTGGTACTATTCATGTATATAACAGTGACCATGACATACGTGATCAGTATGCTTGTACCTATGACATGTGTACACCCACAGCTGCAGTGAAGTACAATACCCATTCTTTTGTTGTGGTGCAACTCTGTGGAATACTCTAGTGCTGTAGTGCAGCACCATATTGTGTAATGAATAGTTCACAAACATGCATCTATACACAAGAGGGTGCCATTTTACTCCTTGAATTCTCAAGAGTGAGCAGATGTGGCTGTGACCCTCCATTATCACCTGCCCACTCTCTGTGTGTCTGTACCTGACCACTCTAATGCCCCTCTTTTCTGTGCTTATTACTCCTTGTGTCTGTGTCTGCATTGTATGCTTATTTATTCTCCACTGTTTAACCCATTTCTCTTCTCCATACATAGCCATCTCACTCCCCTACCACTTTCTATTCTTTTCAAAGATCTAAAAAAAGGTTGGTGTTTGCCACTTTTCATACCTTATGGTTAGTATCCTTGTGTACGTCCCTTGGTTTGCTGCTTTCCTTTTTTCCTTTCCTTTCTACAGCATTTTCTCCTGATTTGTATCATGAACAGGACTGGCACTTTGCTGAGCACACCCAGGTGATTTATTTGGTGTCTACTGTGCTGCTCTTCTTGTGCCACACAAATATGAGATGCAGCTGTGTAAGGCTGTATTCTGCATGTGAGCACTCTCTGATTCAGCCATACCAGTATGCCTTCACTATGATGTCCCTCATCTCAGTCAAGTGCCCTGCCATGGTACTGTTCCAATTGTTAGAAGCCTAACACTGATTCACCCATTATCACTGCACCTCCCTTTAATTATATTTTTTTTTTTTTGTTGACTGATTACGTTATTCATTACCTCAGACATGGCCAGTAAGCTGTGTTTCTCTTGATTAATAAAAAATTATTGCTGCATAGCTGTGCACGACAGATTGCAGACCTGCTGGTGGGGATCAACCTGACAGGAAACAGGACAGGAAAGGTTGCAGTCTTTTTGGAGCAGCTCAGCTGGACAGGCCTGATCACTGTTTAGCTGCAGTGGTATAGCAACACCATTGCACACATTGTTGATCTATGTGAAATGCCACAGGGGATCTCGGGACTTCAGTGCACCAGATCCAGACTCTGCTGTCTACACAGATACAATGGACAGTAAGCATGACTAACATACCCAGTACTCCCACACTATGTCACATGTTCAGGGTGGTTATACTATAGTAATACCCAGGACTGTGGCCACTGTATAGCAACTGGGTGGTAGTAATAGTCACACACTCACACGCGCACACACACACACACACACACACACACACACACACACACACACACACTCACTTACTCATTCACTCACTTACTCATTCACTCACTCACTCACTCACTTACTCATTCAGTCACTCACTTACTCACTCACTCACTCACTCACTCACTCACTCACACATACTTACACATTCACTCACTGATCCACATGCATAACCCATGAGTATACACTTCTTGTCATGGGAATGAAGAAACAACAATGGCTGAGAGTCTGTAGGGAATGTGCCAGGTGAGTAGTACAGATAAGACAGTAAATTTCATCACAGAGTGATTTAGTCAGAAAAACACATATGTGTCTGATATGCATAGACATCAAGTCTGCAATAGAGACAACCTGCACCACAAGGTATGTATGTGCTCATAGGCTGTGTGTGTATGATTGGCATAGAACAACCTGTGTGCTAGATGGTGGTGGTAGGAGTCACAAATATGATCAAGCCTTGTCACAGGTAGGTTATCTGTCTGCATTCAAGGTTTCCATTGGTGGAGTATCCAGGACAAGAAATCTGAACATGCCTGATGTCAGTGACCCACAGACATCAGACATGCCAGATATTTGCGGGTCACTGATGGCTGATAATGATGGCATCTTGCAGTATGACATAGTCTGTTAACACAGTGACACTGTCAGAAATCCTAAAGGTAGAGGGGACTCATACCTCTCAAACTGGATATAAAGATGGAGGTCAGGATGAGCCTCTGGCATCAAAAGTTATTGTGTTTATGTTAGTTCCACTCCTGCTACACAGATGCCACCACCACAGACAACATCAGAAGGTTATACTGCTTCTGAAAATGTTGAACCCAGTGTAGAGAATAGGTGAGCAGGTGGTTATTGCTGCTATGACTCTAGGATATTCCCAAACCTAGATATCACTCAGCAGATCCTCTGGTCAGTGACCTAGGCACTGATGGACACTACTCTCAGCCATGTCAGAGATTTTAAGTGTGCTCTTTGGCCTATATGAAGAACTGCAATGACTGGTGGGACTGTGGGGCATTCTACACTGCATGCAGAGTCACAAGTCATACAAAGACCAAGAGCAGACACATCTGTTGCGGGTATGGTGGCTCATGTGGCAGCCACTGGTCCATCCATGGGGAGTGGCAACTGGGCACCATGGCCGCATAAGTTTACTGATGTACATTGCATGATCATATTCCAGGTTTATGCAGATGGCACACACCATTTTGTAGACAACACCACTGTCCATACTTTCCATGGATTCATCTACCCAGGGACATGGGCACTCCATGGACATGATCAACACTCTTCAGGCTTCACCATGGCCACACACCACTGGACAAGCTAATCAGAACCATAGCTCAACACCTGGGGTTCTAGATGTCAACATTCTACTACCAGACATAGGAGGGCATTGGAGGATGCCTTTAGTCCTGACACATCAGTGTCACATGGTATCCAACCAGTGTTGCTTTCCTCTAAGCTTAGCTCCAACACTGGAGTATGTTATCCCTAGCTCACCCCAAACTTCAAGTCAAGTGTATGGGTACTGCATACATGACCCATGAACCTTTTTCCTATACTAGCAATGTTCTTCCTTTTCACTGTGCCCTATAGTCCTCAGCAGATTATGATGACTGTACCCTTCCCATCCTTCTTTCCTTTGTGGGTATGATGATGTCTGATGCACAGTGTGGCCAGTCAGTGAATTATAATGCGTAGCCTGTCTGAGTTATTACACGCATCAGTTTTACCCTATTTGTCTTATCATGGCCCATTGGCCCATAGCTGTGGATCAGCCACTACCTCTTTGCCAGTACCATGACAGTTTGTGCCCAGTTCTACATAAAAGGGCGCAGCTACAGCCATTTCATCTGATGACTCATCATCCAACTCATCTTCTGCTACTGTCACAGATCCGTCTGGCAGAACTCTAATGTGTCAATGTTGTAATTACTTTCAGCACCATGTTATGTAGCATATACCTTACAATGGCCATAGCCCTGTAAACTGCAGGTCTCCATATTATACTGCAGTGTGCCATCAGATGTATCCAAGCAGTAGAAACTGTTCTTCAGCAGCCTAAACACTCATCCAATGATGTTCTATGTCTGTGGCAGTGCAGTGTTATACACCATCTTCTCCATAGTCTGTGGATGCAGATGGGGGGGGGGGGGTCACCACCATGATTATAAGCATCATCTTGTAAACCACCATTATGAGTGATTTGCTACTTACATTCATGGGACCAGAGTTTTGGGGTATGTGTGTTCACCTGCCAACAAAGTGACCCTGTGGAGAGTCAACCCACATGAAAATTAGTATAAGACTGCACACGCAGTATGCATGAAAATCAAAAAAACTGCTAATTTGGCACACAGGGACATTGTATACCATGTCTTGTGCACTGTATAACGTTTTCAGCTTTTCAGCTGGTGGAGATGAGCCTGTCCAGTTAATATATTTCACATCATTTGAACAATTGGGCCTAAATAGCAATGTAAGTGCAGTCAGTGGCCCCCAGGACCTCATCAAAATGAGATGTGTGACAGAATGAACACATTCTGGTGGTTCTGTCCTCTGCTGTCTGTAGAAACCCAATATGGCCCTTGTTTGTGATTCATGCAGCTGATGCCAGCAAAACTATTAATGTGTTATCCCTTGGACACTAAAAGCTCTATATAGTTGGGATAGTTAATGTTAACCTAATGCTCATGTCCACTAGGTTAGGCAGTCCATGCCTCTCCCTTACAAAAAAAATATCCACAAGCGTACATACAACATTTCCAAAAGTAACAATTAATGATTACAGTACAGAGAAAATATAGTAAAAAATAATCTAGTTTAACAGATAAATAATAAAGCTAATGCTGTAATTATCAATATACAGAAGCTGTTGAGAGCACTTAGCAAACTTTTTACAGGCTACATTACTATATATACAATCAAGGAAGAGGTGGTTGAGATATGCAACTCAGAGTCTGGGAAAGTTCACAAGGAGGGGTATGAAGTTCAGTGAGAGGGAGTTTAGGGGACAGAGGTAGGGAGATCAATAGGAAGAAGAAGAAAGTGTGTGAGGAGGTGAGATTTAGAGAAATTTGAGTGTAGAGGTGAGAGAAGTAGTGAAGAGGTAGAAGTGAGAGAAATCAGAGAAAGTGGGAATTAGAGGTGATTTTTAGGGGAGGTATTTCAAGGAGGGTTTTTACAATGACATGTCCAGGAGTTAAGAAGGTGTTCTTTGAGAGCTTTTTAAGTTCTTCTGTGTGGCGTATTTTACAGATGACCAAGGGAAGTTTGTTGCATGAAACGGCAGGAGAGTAGCTATGTACATTTTGGCCTATTGATCCTTTAGATTTGTATATATCTAAGTGTAGTTGGTCAGAGCTCCTGAGGTTTCAAACTTTTAATTTCTCCAAGTCTTTTGAGTTTCTAATACCATGACAGGAATGGACCCCATTCCTAAATCAAAGTAAGATTAAAGTTCATGAAATTAATATTGTTTCAATCTTTGATGTCAGCCAGAAGTGCTCTTCGCAGCACCCACAATGTGCCCAGTAGTGACTTCTTCTGCAATTTCTATGGGGTTGCATGTATTGGTAACATATCTAAGTAAGATGGTAGATTCTTTTTTATAAGACCCGTTGCTCCTACCACTATTGGAACTGTCTGGGAGTCTTTGTTCCACATTGCTTTCATTTCTGCCTGCAAATCCTAATATTTTATGATTTTTTGTCGCTCTGTAAGCGAGATACTTTAGTTGGTGGGTGTGGTGATTTCAATTATTGATGCTACATTTTTCTTCATTTCATGGACCAGGATATCTGGTTTTCTAGCATCTATCTTCTGAACTGTTGCTAAAGGGTGATCCCATGTGATGTAGACTTCATCATTTTCTATGATGCTTTGTGGCTCATGTTTCCAGTGTTTTTCAGCCACGTCAGCACCATAATGTTTGCACAATCCCCAGTGCAGCAGTCTCGCCACATTATTATGCCTTTCAGTATACAGTCCTTCTGCCATTAGTATGTCACAACCAGCAATGAGGTGTGCAACTGTTTCCAAATCTGTTTTACAAAACCTACATTTGTCTGTTTCTCACACATGTTCAATGGACTTTGTAAACCAACGTGTATGTAGCCCACTATCTTGGGCCGCCAATGTTAACCTTTCATCTCTTGGTTTGAATTTGTCTCTCCTTAACCATTCCTGCATCCGATCCTGATCAACATGAGGTTCTTCCAGAAGTTTTCTATACCTGCAACTATATTTATGCATTTTCTGCATTTCTTGCCTTCTCATCTGGTCCTTCACCTTATATTCTTTCTTTTATTTTTTTGGCATAATCAGTTGTTTCCTGACTTTTATCTACTTCTGGTTTGATTTCCATTCCTGCTTGACACTGATATGTTTCTGCTAGACTAAGTAGAGAAGTCATCTTAAATTTATTCTTGTGTTTCAAAACTTTCACTACATTTGAGTCTTGTGAGGTCAGTAGATATGTGTGCAGTCTCATGATTGTAGATCTATGCATATAATCAATTTCAAGGAGGCCCATCCCTCCTTCAGAATGGAGAATATATAATCTTGGTATGCCGTGATTTTTATATATCATTTTGTGAGCAGGAAGCATCCTCCTTGTTTTCCTGTCTAATCAATCCAACACGTTTTGGGGCCAGTCAAATTACACCAAAACTGTAAGTCAGGACAGGAAGAGGAATTGGTTTATAGCTTGAATTTTGTTCCTAGATGTCAACCCTATTTTCTGGATTAATTTAAGTCTTCTAAAGTATTCCTTAGTAAGTTTTATTTGCATTTGTTCATGTTTTATTGTTAATCCTTTATCAATTCCCAAATATTTATACAATCCCTCTTGCTCAATTTCTTTTATATCACATTCTTGTCCCAAACTGATGTTTTTTTGGTGCTGCAGTTTTCCTGCTTGTTGCCTTTGCACATTTATCAAGACCAAATGGCATTCTTATATCATCTGAAAAAGTTTTGATGACTTGCAATTGTACTTTCAGTTCCTCATCTGATGAGCAGTACAGTTTTAAATCATCGACAGAGAAGATGACAAGTCTTTCCACTTTGTAGTTTTCTAGGAGCCAAATTATAGCCATGGCCTAAGCTGTTAAATAGACAACTTAATGGGTTAAGTGCAAGACAGAATAGCAGTGGTGATAAAGTGTTAACATGGAATATTCCCCTTTGAATTTTTATCCCTGGGATAATAAGTTGTCCTTTATCATGGCTTAATTGCAAAGTGGTCTGCCACTGTTTCATGGTCACTTTAATGTAGTCGATCAGTGTAGGGTATATCTTATACATTTTTAAGCACTCTTTTATCCATGAATGTGGGATACTATCATATGCTTTCTTGTAGTCAATACATGCCATACTTAGATTCTTACACTTTTTTCAGTTCTCCGGTATGACTTTATTTAACAACAAATGAGTCTTTGTTCCATATGACTTTCTTTTACTGTCCTTTTGTTCTATTGCCATGATTGAGTTTTCTTCGAAATGACTATAAACTGTCGGCACCAATTCAAATAAGAAATTTTATTGTTATTTTTCCTCTTTTTTTATAAAAAGGACATGATACATGGAATACCAGTGACAGAAAACATATTAACATAACAGAACATAATCAATCAGTGAACAGTCATAGTTATACAAAGCAAATTAGCATTTGGGTACTCACATTTGAATGTATGACAACTTAATGACATAACATTACTGTCCGAAGTTTGAACAATGCTAGCACTGACCTAACTTGGTCTTAGTAGGACCTGACACTGACCATTTTCACTGGATAACTGCAACCTACCTAACTTATAGCTATATCTTGTACTATGTACACTATTTACAATTCGATGCTACCTCTGATGCACTATTAAGTTGCACTTTCATGACCTTTCAAACTGAAAGTGAATAAAGATTAAGTTAATATTTTGATCTTTTATAGTCTCCTGAGGCTTTTCTTAACTTTGTTTCAATCTCTCTCGTTGCTATTTCATCCCATTTCATATCTTGTACCTTTAAACTTATTATTTCTTTTATTTTTCTATCCATTTAGCATCTTTATTATATTCCACAGGTTCTTCATAAATACTTCTCCAATATATATCTTTTTTTTTCCTTTTTGGTGGTCTTTCAATTCCTTTTATTTAGTTTCCCAATTCTCTATAAAACATTTTTGGGTCATCAATAAATTGCTTATTTTATACTTTTCCTTTATAATTATCTGTGTATCTTGTAAGTTTTTCCACCTGTGCTGAGACTGTTAGTTTGTTATTTGTGATAATGCATAATGTATCTTGAGCTGTTGCAATATTGTGCATTGCTTTTATCATGTCTAAGTATTTTTGTTGATCTGTTCCTTCTTCTATACTCTTCTAACAATGACACTTCTTGTCTTAATTGCTTTATGGTTAATCCATACTTCCATGACGGTATTCAATTTCTCCCCTTTCTCTCCCTCACTACCCTGTGTTCTTGTGGTAGAACTTTATCAATTATTAATTTAGCTGCACAGTAATATATCCTGTTTACTTCTGTTTCTCTATGAACAGTCCTAATTACTGTGTTCATTTGTTTTGTCAAACGTCTAACTTTTTGGGTTTTATTGACCTTCTATCTATCTCTGTTAATTCAAGCAACTCTGTGTATGAAGAGAGAAGCGCGAGGAAATGTCAGGGCAGGATAATGGCTTATTTAGGATGGTATGAATGATTAGTAGTTGAGAGGATAGAAGTTGATGTGGAAACACTAACCAGTTTAAAGCTTTGAGAGAATTACAGTGATGACGGAAAGAGGTCTAGTTTGCTGCAAACCTGGGTTCTTGGTTGTATGTGGTTTCAAGTTTAGCTACTAGACCTGTTTGTAAGGTGGTTAGGATTTGTGAGCTATAGATGAGGCTAGGTAGAAGGTAGACATAGGCAGGAGAGTTATGAAAGTCTTTTGTAAGGAATTTTTGTTTGTTTCTGTAGAGTAGTCCAGTTTATTGGCAGGTATTATTATTGTGATGGACATGTAGGCTGAATTTGAGTTGATCATCTATAATGGCCCCTAGAAGCTTAGTGTATGTTTCAACTTTGATGACAGTGTTTTTAAGTGATGTTATAGAGAAGGTGGGTTTGAGGTGGGTGAGTGATTTTCGGAGAAATAGCAGAAGTTTGGTCTTTTTGGGAATGAGAATTAGTTGGTTGTTAGCGAGACATTTTTCAATAGAGTTGAAGGAGTTTTGAGTGAGGATGTGCGGGTCATAGAGGATATCAGAAGTAGAGATGATAGTGGAGTCATCCGCGTATTGAATGAGGGTAGGTTGTGGACAGGAAGTAAAGTGATGATTAGTGAAGATATTGAACAGTAAGGAACCAAGAATAGAGCCTTGAGGAACCACTGTCTTGATGGGGAGGAAGGGGGTAATGAGGAGAGCCATTTAATAGACTGTTGTCTGTTAGAGAGGTAGCTGGTGAACCAGGAAAGGCTGGGGGTAGGTAGGTTGAGGTTGGCACGTTTAGAGATGAGCATTGGGGGAGAGACAGTGTCAAAAGCTTTTGAGAGGTCTAGGAAGAAAAAAGAAACCAGTTTGTTGTTATCTCTGCCCGGGAAATGGAGTGGGTAAATGAGATGAGGGCATTTGAGGTACTGTGGTTAGGACAAAAGCCATGTTGGGTGGGGGTGAGTATGTTTTCTAGAAGTCGATAGTCCAAGATTTGCTTATGTACACATGTTTCTAGTATTTTAGAGAAGGGGACAGTATGGCTGTAGAGAGGTAGATAGTTCAGTGGAATTTCCACCTTTGTGGATAGGTACGGTAAAGAATTGTTTCCATAGTGAGGGAACTATGGATTCTGATATAGAGTGGTTTATGAGGATGGAAATGGGGTGTGCTATGGAGTTTGCAGTTAGCTTAAGGTAAAGTGGAGATAGTTTGTCGACAGAGGGCAGGGAAGGCTTAAGCATAAAGTGTAGATGTTTTATGTAGTTGGTGGAAATAGGTTTTAGAGAGAGAATTATTTTGGTTAGAAGTAGTCAGGGGTCAGAGGAGTTAGTGGAGATTGAGTTTGGTATTAGTTTGCTGATGGAGTCTATGTAGTAGGAGTTAAATAGGGTGGCTGTTTCGGGTTCCCTTCAGAATGTCGAATTTCCAAAATTTCGAATTTCATATGGTCGAGACGATATGATCAAAGTTTTGAAATCTCGAAATTCTGAATGGAGTTGGTATATTTAAGTAGCGGGGGTGGGGGGGGTGCAAAATCTTGAGAAACTTGGTTTTGTATTTTTTTTGGATTCATTTCAGAGTTTCGAGATTTCAAAACTTTGATCATATGGTCTCGACCATATGAAATTTGAGGTTTTGGAAATTCAACATTCTGAAGTGAATCCAGCTGTTTCTAAGGGTGTACTGTTAGGACAGGAGTTTGGTGTTGTGGGGTTACTTGGGTGGAGGATTTGATTGATAGTGTTCCAGAAGTTTTTGGGGTTGTTGTGATGTGTAGTCGGGAGATTTAGATAGAAGTTTTTCTTATTGATGTTGTCTTGTTTTTTGTGAGATTACAAAGTTCTTTATATGTTTGTAGGTGGGTGGGGGCTTTAGTCTTAATCCAGAGTTTCCAGGCATCATTGCCTCTTTTGTGCATGAGAGAGTGTGTGGACTGAGATAGCCAGGAGGATCAGAGAGATGTGAGGGGGTGAGTTGACAATATTTAAAAATATGGAATTCAATTTTTGGACTGCATCATCTAGAGGAAGATATGAAAGAAAGGACCAGTTATAGAGGAGCGCATGCTATTGAATATGTCAGGATGGGAAGCTAGAGAGGTTTTGACAGTCTTTGAATTTGTTCGTCCTTTGATAGTGAAGGTGAAATCTATGGACACAAACTGGTGAGTTGTCACTGATGGAATCAGAGTTTTGGGATGGTGATATAGGTCAGGATTGGAAACTAGTATCCAGTCTATAATAGTACTGGAGTTGGTAGGCATCCTAAAGTGTGGGGGCAGAGATCCATTCTGTGAAGCTGTGTAAGTTTAAGCAAGTGGTGGGTGAGCTGGAGGTTTGGGATGACCAATTGATGTTGACATCTCCTAGGAGAGTGGTTTCATTAGGTATGTCGAGGGTGAGCCAAGAGAGGGTTTGTTATAATATAGGTACATTGTTGCCAGGGAGTATGTATATAGCAGCTATTGTAAGGGTTTTATGGTCATTAAGTTTACAGTTAGCAATTAAGAGTTCTGCTTGGTGAAATGAGGGGGGAGGGTTTGATACCTGGGACAAGTTCAGGTGGTCAGAGTATAATATGTCAGGTCCTCCACCTTTTTTGTTTGGTCGATCAATACAAAATATGTTATAGCTAGCGGGGAGGAATGTGTTGTCTGAGACATGGGTTTTGAGCCATGTTTTTGTGACTGTAATTATGTCAGGAGAGTAGTAGGCCATCTAAGCATGGAATTTGATTATTTTGTTCATGATGCTGTGTATATTGTGTGAGTATAAGATTAGATGTTTAGCAGGTGAGTTAGGGTAATGTGGTTCAGGTTGGGTAGTAGGGTTGGTATTGAGTGATGTAAGGTATTGTGTGAGGGTAGAGAAGTGTTAGGGGTAGGAGGTGCAGGGAGTGATATTTATGTTTAGAACTTGGGTGGTAAGTGATTTGGGGGGGCACTTCTCTTGTGGAGAAGTGAGCAGTGATATGAAAGAGTGATGGAGATATTGTGAAGGAAAGGTGAGTATGAGTGTGTGAGGTATAGTGAGTGTAGGTGGAAGGTGTAGGGGATTCATTTATTTGTGATATGAGGTTAGGTAGGTTATGAGGAGAAGTACAGGTGTGGAGATGAGAGTAAGTAACATGATATGATATTGAGAGGTAATAGAAGGTAAGTAGATGAAAGTAAAATGGTTGGAAGAGTAAGTGAGAGCACAAGAGAAGGGTTAGAAGAATGTGATAGGAGAAGAAATTAGGAAAGTATAATTAGATTTACTGAGGCAGTTAGGTGTAAGGAGAGAAGATGGTGAGAGAGAGGATAGTTAATGCACTAGGAAAGGGGAGGGGTGAAGAGGTAGCAAGTTAGTGGGAGAAAAAAAAGTGGATATAATTGGAGGTGGTAGTAGATCATGAGGGATGAAATGTGAGTATAAGGGAGTGTAATAGGGGGAGGAGTCCAATGGAGTAGTTGTAATAATTTAGTTAGGAGGGGAGTGTAGAATATGGTGTAGTGTGTATGAAGGAAAGAAAGAAGGAGAGAGATCGGGTGAAGTAAGTGGGAAGAGTGTAGTGGAGAATCTAGTTAAGGTGTAAGGAGGGGAGAGAGGACTGAAGGCTGAGGAAAGAAAGGGAAATGGTGAGAGTGTGATAGGAGGAGGAAGGGAGGAAGTGGAGGTGTTGGGGTCGGAGGGGAAACAGCTATAAATGGCACCTCTGAGTCAAACTGTTCACATTTGCTTGTTTTTATTTACTTTTTTTTCTTTTTTATGATTTTTTTTTTCTTCGTCTGAACTTGCTGCAAATTTCTAGTTGGAGTAAGTTCAAAGTATTTGTGATAGTAACATGGATTTTCATATATTTCAAGTCATGGCCAAACATCTAATACTTCTTTTATATAGCATATTTACATTTTACAATGAGAGTATAAGCTTTTTGGTCATTAAGACTGCATGACTGAATGATATTTATCAACACTGTTGTACGATTGTTTTTGTACTTGACATAGTTGTCTTTTTCATAACTAGGGAATATAAATGAGCATTAGCTGTGGTGGTGCAGTGGTAGCATTGTCGCCTCACAGCAAGAGGTTCTCCCATTCGGTTCTCGGCTGGAATACCTTCTGTGTGTAGTCTGCATGTCCTCCCCGTGGTCAAGTGGCATTCGAAAGACATGCGTAAATGGGCGTGCCTTCGTTGAAGGTTTTGTGTCGAGCTGGCAACTCGGCACCCGAAAAATCTACTGCCAATAATTAGCAGACTGGAGTTTCGCTGTGGCGACCCCTAAAAGCTGAAAGAAGAAGAACAACAAGGGAATATAAATGAGCAATCATATAAAAAGTAGAGTTTTGACATTTATTTTCAAGCTAATGTAACTTCGTTTAGCATGACAGATTTTGTAAAGACATGAAATAGATTTATTTGCATATAGCTGCTGACGGATAGCACTTACTACTTTTGCGTGACCATTCTCCTGTTCTGGTTCCCCAAAAGTGCCTCATAGCATACAACTTTTTTTAGCGTTATGACCATCTGTCTAACAGGACACACTTGGTGGTTACCTGCTACCTCTCAGAAGCATTATTAATCTGGTCTGGCAGTCAAGTACACAGGCTTAAGGCTTTGATCTACCAGTAAGCTTCATCCCATAGAGCTGGTTTTGATTCCTTCAGTCTGCACTCACCTAATCTGTGATAGTACTCTAAAGCTAGTTATGAGTCTAGTAGACTTTCCTGGAATACAAAAGTAAATCATGCATGTGTGGTGTCTTAAGATGCAGTGCAGCGCTACTGAAAATCTTTTCTTTTTTGGCACTATTTTTATTCCCACTTGCTTTCCCTCTACGTACTCACTTGGGTCATTAATTTGCTCAGAATGCAACAATCTTATGACCCATTCATTCTTTCCAGGTGCATGGGGTAAGACGCAGAGGTGGAGCCATCTTTCTTTCTTCGTGGAATTGGGGATTTTTTTTTTAATCTCTAACCATCCCCACTATGTAATGCCCGGTAGCATGTTTAGAGTTTGGCATGCAGTAGGCCTTAGCAAGGCCATGTCACATGCTTTTGTGAGTGGCATAAACCTTTAGAAGGCTTGTCACTAGAAAGAATGCTTTTGTGTGGTTAGAAATCTCCACTTGGAAGACCAACATGATTGTGGTACCCTAGAACTGAGAACCTCACCTCCACCCCAAGAAATGTGTGTAGCCTTTGCCTCATTACTGTTGTTCCTCATCATAACAGCCCCCCACCCCACCCCACAGTGCCAGACCAGTAGTCAAACCTAGGATATCTCAGCTGTAGTCTGGTCTTTATCCATCTCTGCCAACAAAGGTGGTTGAAGAATGAAAAAAAAACTTGCTTTAACTCAGCATTATAGCAAGACATCCAGAGTAAGACACAAAACTGACCTTCTTGCAAAGTTCTTATTAATCTGATGTGTGTTACTTCTTTGTTACTTAGTAACCATTAGCTTCCATATGCTTTGTTCATAACTGTCCTCTACCTACATAAGTATAAAATGCTGTTTTAGATTGTATTTCCCCAGGTAAATATAGTGTTGTAACAAAGGCACAGATAGTGTAGAGCATCACATTAGGAAGTCAGGAACTCTATGCAATCTAGTTAATGACATATTATTTGGTTGTGTTTGATATATAAGCATGTGCAGTGTGAAATCTGTGATATTTCTCAAGGTGTACTTTATGTGTCTAATTACAAACATATGAAAACAGCTTCTAACTGTCACTTTTGGTTTGTTTTTCACTCCATGTGAAGAGGCACAAAGGCTACCATACTACGCCAGTTACAGCCCAATACGTCTGCTCATCCACACAGCCTGTACCAGCCACTATCTGGATATTTTCATAACATTTATCATCTGCCTTAATGTTGTTACAATGTCTCTGGAACACTACAGTCAACCACAGGTAAGCCTCATTCAGAAATTCAACTTCACCCAACTGTAGAAAGGCATTCTAGGCTAAATAACATGCAGTCTGCAAACAACAAACTTTCCTTGAGCCCAGAACAAACTGAAAATACTAAAGCAAATGCTAAGTATATGTAATAAGTTAGACACTTTACAACACACATTACCGCTTTCAGATACTTGACTATAATTTTTTTCTTAAAGCTTTACATGTAGCATACACCATACATTATGAATACATGAAGACTATTTTTGCCTTATTTCTGATGTGAAAAATGCCATTTTTATTTTGTATAAATAAATAGATTTTGGAACAATATATTATCCTTTTAAAAGAGACAATTTAGTGTGCTTATCCAGAGTGTCAAGAAAGGTTTTGACTTATTCTTTTTTCATAAAACTAACATATCAAGCTTTTGCTTTCAGTTAAGAGAAAATATTTCCTTAGTCTTTAGTTTTAAGAAATGGGAGGTTCATTTGTATGTTTCTTCTAAAAGAACATTTATGTTGTTTTTCTAGTTAGATATGGGGGATTCCTTCATAGATTCATAGGAGATTACTGGGCTAATGGCTCAAGAGGCCATACAAGCCTAGCCAGTTTTATCTAGATTTTAACCAATTTTCTATCCATAGGAGAAAGATAACAAGTGTCAGCAAACAGAATTTTGACTATTTTTGCAGACTACCTCTGTCCATAAGGGACCCCCAGGGAGTGAATTTGCGCTTTTTCATCCATTGGTCCAGATTGCACTTAAAGATGGACAGGGAAGGGCTCTGCTTCACATGAATAGGAAGCCTATTCCAAAGGAGGAGCAGTCATTGGTACACATATCTGTCTCTCCAGCATGATCTAGTCATGTCCGAAATCGTTTTAGATCTTTGAAGTGGGTAACACTTGTGCAGTTAGTTTTGTGAATATGCAACAATTCCATTGGAGCTGGATCAGAGAATGCCTTGTAGGTCAGACACAGATCACTGCTCAGTAATTGGTAGGAAACTGAATACAGTGGTAGGACTTTTAAGTGGTCTGCATATGGCATGTTGGTTATACCCCATATTTTTTTGGTTGATGGTTTCTTAGAAATATTTTCTGATATCCATGCCTACACTCCTTCATGTTCTGTTTATATTGCAAAAGATATTGAGATACCTTGATTGCATGTTTACATTAACATTGGACTTGTGTATGTATAATAGGTCTGAGAGGTAGGGCCTATTGAAGCTATATACACAGGGCAGAGGTCACCTCTTAGTAGCCTATATGACACTGTGATGAGGGACAAAGTTTTATGATGGTCTGCATAGCTTTTATAATTCAGGCCCATGGTTTGTTTATTGAGAAATTGTCATGGTCATTCCAGTTGTGACAAGTGCCTGGATATGTACTTACAAAAAGGGACATTAGATTTAATGCTTGGCCTAGTGAGTGCCATGTACCTTAGAAAGACTAAATCCCTGGATCTGGATGCCATACTTCTACATATAAGCTGTGTGATGAAAAAACACTTCCATGTAATAATGGATACATTGTGATCAAAGAACAGCTTGTTGTTGACATAGGTTCCCAAATCCCTAACTACAGAATCAACATTCAGGGGTGTGTTATCAATGTAATAGTTACAACAGAAGTCATGCTTGCTGAAAGATACAATTTTACATTTCCTGGAAGTTAGTTTTAGTCTATGGTTTTGACAACAGCTGTTTGTTTGGGAAAGATCCTCTTGGAGGGCCTAAGTGTCCTCCGGGGAGTTTGTGATGGTACCAAGTTTATAGTCATTTGCAACATTAGTTAGCCATAAACACTTAACATTTGCTTTGCCCTCCAAGCAATAATTGCTAAAGAAGAATGCCCCAAGGACCAGACCATGTAATGCAACTCTAGTGGCATGTCTTTTGGAGGAGGTAAAACCACCCAGACCAATTTCCTGGGTTCTGTTTGTGAGCCAGTTTTCTATCCAATGAGTTACACATAAATTTAAATTTAAATGGGAGAATTTATTTACAGTATCTAAATGTGAGATGGTGTCAAACACCTTTGCAAGTTCTAGCTGTGTGGTGTGTATTGATTAACTCTAATTCATTGCTACAGTAGTCTTCTCGAAGAAGTCAACCGGGTTAACTGATCTGAACTGCCTTGGGTTGAGAGTTTGTAGGTTGACTGTGTCCGTAATTATTACTTCAGTAATGACCCATTCCATAGTCTTATAGATGTGACTAGTCAGAATTATGGACCTGTAATTACCTGGGTCCATTGATGCCCCACCTTTTCTGCAAGGGGATGACTGTTGCAGTTCTCTATTCATTTGGCATGAAGCCTGTTTGGAGGCTGATATTGAATAGTCTTTGTAAGGTGTCTGGCAAGTCCTGTTTCATTCTGACCTGTATGTTACCCAAAAACAAAAAAAAGGCAGCCAGCACTATGGTGACAGGAAATAATCACATTTAATTACAAGCATACCGCTTTCAGCTATAAGCCTTCTTCAGTGTTCTTACATCTGTTGATATTTCAAACAGCTTTTAAATGTCAACTGTACCAATCATGTCAACCATCTCATTAATTATTAAATACATAAATGCATAAACCAAATAAGAGTAATGTTCCCTAGTCCATGCTAAAGACTGTCAAAGTAATTTTAACATATTGATCGTAAATACTTGGACTGAAATGCTATAAATGCACATATATAAAAAAAGAAATGTCATCAAGCATATCTAACAACTGAACATATTTTAAAGATGTTCATTTAAACCAGGTGAAAACAAGCCACCTAATTTAATGACCCAGGTACGTTCTTTTTTTATTTAGAATGTTATGCTAACCAGCTTTCATATTCCTGCTACATAATTTGTTGTTCCAAACAGCCCATGAATAGGTCAGCATAAATGGGTGCAAAAGATGCACCCATAGCAGTACCCTTTAATTGTAAATAGTAAGTATTGTAAATATGTTCAGTTATTAGTTATGCTTGATGACATTTTTGTCTTATATATGTGCATTTATAGCATTTCAGTCCAAGTATTTATGATCAATATGTTAAAATGACTTTGACAGTCTTCAGCATGGGCTAGGGAACATTACTTTTTATTTGGTTTATGTATTTATGTATTTAATAATTAATGAAATGGTTGACATCAATGGTACACTTGACATTTAAAAGCTGTTTGAAACATTAACAGATATAAGCACACTGAAGAAGACTTAAAGCCAAATGTTTTTTGTATGTTTTTTAATTAAATGTGATTATTTCCTCTCACCGTACTGCTGGCCAATTTTTTGTTTGTTTGTTTTTGCGTTGCAGTTTTCAGGGCATTTGCACTCGCCATACTGGCGGAAGTTTTGTTTGAGGTTTGCTGTATGTTACCCAGCCTCATGGAAGTTGTGCTGTTAGCCTTGGACAGTGAATTGAGGACTTTTTATCTGAAATTTGAAGGGAAGATATAGATTCGAGTATGCGATCTGGAAACACAGGTGGGAGGTGGAGGTGAAATTTCAGCTAAAATTTCTGTTAGTAGATTGACTATATCCACTGGATCCAAGAATATGACATTACAGTAGAGAGTCTATTATCCGAGCTAATTGGGACCTAGGGTAGTTCGGATAATCAAACTGTTCGGAAAATCAAACATATATTGAACTGGATAAAATAAAAACTTCTAAAAATCTTGTTTTTTCTGCACTTAGGGAATACACTTTTCAACCATTCAGCAAGTCCAGTGGACAATAAAGAATATTTTTCACACACAAGCAGGCTACAAGTTCAAAAAACATGCACAAAGCTAATAAGTATAATGTTTACATATTCAGATTTTTCCTACCCAAAAACTTTGGAAGGCTAGGTTTGGATAATTGACGTTCAGATAATTGACTCTCTGCTGTATTTACTACTAGCTGTTTGCAGTGCCATGCATTATTTCTAAGGTTTCTAAGACAGTTAAAGAAGGTTTTGTGGTCATCCTTCACATGGATAGTTATTTTCACCTCATTTGATTTGGATTGATTTGATCAGAGTCTGGAGTCTGCTGTTCAGTTTAATAAAAGCATCTTGAGACTTAGATTTATTTTTCGAATGTAATGAGTTTTTTTTTTATTTATTATTGTGCTTGTTTATATTTGAGTTCCACCACAGAGTTTTATTCTTAAATTTGGCATTGTTTTTACTTTGGATGGGGACAGATGCATCTATGCAGCTATTTATATGTGGGTAGAATATGGAGGTAAAGGCTTCTGTATAAGCATTAGGGGTATAAGGTTGAAAGGGGGCTCTGAATTTAGTCAGCACATCACTTAGTTTAACTAGATTAGCCTTAGCATAATCTGTGAACAATGTCTTATGGTGAATGTGACTGATTTGTGTTCTTCTTTGACCATGAAAGAGTGACAATTGGTGGGAAGCAAAGCTGTCACATATTGATAAGGACCCAAGTCCAGGATTTTATTGGCCCTGGTTGGGGTACAGACTAACTTGTCTAGAGAGTTTGTATTGATGATGTCTAGATGTCCAGACATTTCTAGGAGTACATGGTTGAGGATGTCTAAGTATCTCATGAATGGAAGGGTAATTGTAGGATTGCTGCAGTTTGTTTACTTGGTCTAGTCATATGCCATGTAATGACAGATTCCTTTACTAGGAGGTAGTGTGGCATTAGAGCTAGTAAATCTAGTGTGTAGAGATATGCATAGTGCAGAAGGTCAAGGCCCATGCAAGAACACTAAATATATTTGTATTCTGCTGATCAGTCCATTTTTGTGCAGCTTTTAAAGATATTTTTCTACTGCAAATGATTAAAACGTTTTCCTCTAGTATAATATGACTAATAGTTTTATTGCAGTTGCAATATGTATGCTTGACCTATTGTTTTATGACAGTTCTTAAAATCATAAACAACAAAGATACACATTACCATAAAAGGTTACTATGTGTGTCTGAGTTCATTATGTTTTATTTGTTCTTCTTTAGCGCAGATCTGACACAACTCTGTAGTTAAGAAACATTTGAATAACAAATGTAGATAAAATGTTTCCTGTACATTTGTTGATGCAAATGCAGTTTCAATGTTTCCTATTTTCCATTGTTAGACTCTGCATTTTATTTATAGTCTTTTAACAATTGATGTTGTCTGTTTTTATTATGTGTCATATACCCATTTAGCAGTTATGACCTAATGTAAAGGTAAACTCTGCAGTTTATGAAGAATGAGTCCAAAATCTAAGCAGAGAGCTTTGGACAGCACCCTAAGAACTGCAGCTGCACTGTAGTCTGATTCTCAAAACATGTAAGTGGAAGTCAGAGCACTAAGACTACAATGGACCAGTGCTGAGTGACTAGAAGGGAGATTGGCAAATTTGCTATCACAGGAAGGGATTTGCTTATCTGTCTGCAGCAAAGTTGTATACCTGTAATAAACAAAACCTCCAAGGTGATCTCTAATCCCGTCACAAAGGGGGAGACACACAAGCTCCTAGAATTAAATATGTTCTACTGCAGTGTGTATTATACTGGAGTACATTATATGTAGTTAATGTCCAGAGAGCATTTTTTGTATTTGACACACAAATGTAATCCTCATTCCTGCACAGCGGAACACAGTTGTGAAGGAGTATTTTACTTGGATATCTGAACATCATCAGTAAACACTAACCCATTTTCATGATCAAAGGATAAAAAGTCTTACAACAGTCCCCTCATAAGTAAATCAGATTGAAATCTAGAACCCCAGTCATATCACCGAGTATAAAAACTTAAAAACATCACCTCCATCTTGGTAAGATCCAGGTGCTTTTCTTGTATGTAGCCCAGAATCTCACCCTGTCATTTATTAAATGTAGGGACTTAAGCAGATTAACTAAATGTGAAGGATATTTCTTCTTTTGTTAGTGATGAGTTTCAGGGAACCTGGACAGGTGAAGCAAGAGAGATAAACAACATATTATCTCTCTGGAAATTTACATTCTTATTTCCACTCCATGAATCCTGACCTATTTGATAAACTCAAGTTATAAAGTCATACTTCAAACAAGTGCTCACATTTTTATAAATATAATTGTTAGTATAGAAGCAGAAATAGCAAAATTGTTCTGCACAAACTCGTCACAGTGGTGTCATTCATTAGGTTCGAAGTTGTAAAGTGAATTTAATAAGCTTCAGTAAAAAGATAAGTGTTGATTTTTGTAATGTTTTATAAACAACTAAAAATATACTAGTAAACATTCTAGGCATACACAAACTCTCGGTAGGAGATTAGTGCATCAGGTAGTGAGCTTTCATACAAGGGCAGAAAATCATGTCAGTGTTGTTTGATTCTTACAGAATATGACATTTCTGACATTGGCATGATTATGCATGCTGACATTACGTAATACATCTTCTAAACACTTCTATTATACAGTTGAAGATCACTGTCAGTGTGCTAGTCATAATGTTAAGCTTTAAGCTGATATGTTTCTGTACATAGCATGGTTCTGTAATAATTAATGAAAATGCGAACATGTAAAATTTCATACCTGGAAATGTCACTGGACTGACACCATAGAAGTGCCTACAGGTACTTCTGATATGTAATGAGGACTTACATGATGATTCACAGTTAAAGAACTGCAGAATTGTAGAAATGGGACAACCAATAGGGTAAAGTGCTCGTCGACCTGTTGGCAATAGGAAAGCTACAAATCTGCTAATGTAGTGGATTAAGATAAGGAAGAGTGCTATTAAGAATGCGGTTTGAAAACTAAATTTTCCAGGAGTTAATCATTCGGGTGATCTTATTTAGATATTTATGAATATGTTTGTCCCTAAAGTTAAAAAGAATTGATGCACCTGGATACTAGTGTTATGTACTGTAATAAGCAGCTTAATTGGAATAAGGAAACAAGTATTATTAATGAAGGAAAGGGGGACAGACCTGACCAGCTAAGACAACAACATCACACAGGAGAGGGTTACAGTGACATACAGTGCAAAAGAATAAAAACTGTAGATTCAGCAGAGAATTTCACAAATTTACAGCTGAAGCAACATAAAGGATCTGAAAAATGAGGGTACCCTGCATTTTAAGTTGCAGAGACTGTGCTGCACCCATTCAAATATTCCCAAATCAATAACAGTCTTAAATTACGGAAGTCACGAGTCCTAGAATAGGCAGAGTGGTTGTGTGGAAATAGGACCATGTAGACTAAGTCAGAGATTACTGTACGTCAAAATATTCTGTTTTTTGAGCTATGGTGGTCTCAGACTTAATGTCTATACAAGAAGAAGAAGCATGGGGTCGCAGGGACTTGCATCCCTGCAGAAAACAGCTGCAGTTGAGAAAATAAATTGTCAGCATTTCCTGGAGTTTTACTTCTTTTGTTTTCATATTGATGGGCCTCATAATTTCAGGTCATGGAGTTACAGCAGGGAATATTAGAGGCCCGTCCCATGCCCCTAATATCATGAAGAGACGGGTGCACTCAAGAGTGTGTTAGAGGAACCCGATGGGTAGGAGGCTGTTTAGCTCATGTGAAAATAATAAAAGTTTAACTGTAGCAATGCAAAATGAATGGGATCCACAGACAGGTTTCATCAAAGCTGAAGTGGTATTCAGCTGAGCACAAAAGGTTGCTAGTAAGGAGAGCAACAAATGGGACGTGTCTTTTAGATGTATGCTGTGCCTGCTTCATGTAACTGTGAAGTTTGGGAGGAAGTCTTTAGGAAAAAATATATAGGTAAAATTAGTTACATAGTAATTAGAGTCACTTTTATGTAGCATTGCAGTTAAACATATTCAAAGGGACATTACATTCAGGTCTGAAGTTCTGATATACTTCTATCAACCGGTTCCACAACTGCAAAAACATGGTGTGAAATCTCCCAAAACAAAGGAATCACACACTGTCGGTGCAGACTTAGAAGCCACACCTGCTGTGATTTCTTATAGAAAAAAAGTTATTGCCATTCTGTTCCTTAGAGTTTTGTGATTTTGAACACTCGACACAGACAGAATCTATTGTCAACACCTGCACATAAATTTAACAAAACAATGAAATGATAACTTGTAGCAAATGAGTATGTTGTTAGTCCAGAAAAACTAAAAGTGATAAATGATTACTTTTTGTGTGTGAAGATTGGATAGAATCATGAAGATAACGTTTTTTCAGTTCATGTAGATCTTGCAGAAACTATCGAAATAGTGGTCATTTTGCTAAAATGTGTGGATTTTACATGGAAAAGTGTTTTCTACACACAAAATGTTGAAAGTAGCTGATGAAACTTAAGGTGACTTCTGAAAACAATACAAGTTTAGGATCTGAAAAGGAATTGTATCCAGACAAAGCTAATGCATGTACAATAAAAATATGTTTCATCAAATGCAGAATGAATACACTTATGCTGCAACAAAAGAATCAGCTGGTTAGAAAAGTTATTGATTTATGGCGAGTAGTGAGCTTAATTTGGACTGTTGATTTGAATATATTTTGAATGTAAGCTCTTTTAAGGCTCTGGGAATGAAGGACATGTTGTGTGCTTTCACATTTACATAGTTAATGTAATCAGATCAAAGATTCTTCCATAAGTGACAAAAGGAAATTGATATGTGTACAAAAACAAGCAAGACAAAGCATTATTTCAAACAGTAGCATTATAGCAGATCAGTTTCTTGAACAGAACAGTCAAAAGAGAGTTGTGGGTGGTCAGAAAAACTCTCAGTATCTAGACTGAAGTGCATGGAATGATACAAGTGAAGTAGTTGAAAGATATCAAGACAAGTGATATGCAGAAGCTTAGAATGTGTAAAGTATATAGACATAGCGATGTTGCTAGACATGTATTTTATTCATTTTTATTTATTTTTATTTTATACATTTGTTAAGTAAGCCCAACGGGTGGAAGTATTCATTTTCACTTGCAACCACAAATGCACAGTGTCTGTTTATGAGACTTTCTCAGATTCATACAGTAGGCCAATGGAGGTGGAAAAATCAAACATGCAACCTTGATTACAGGAAGTAGCTCATTAACAGTGAGCAGGAACCTTGGTTGCAGGAAGTAGCTCATTAACAGTGAGCAGGAACCTTGGTTACAGGAAGTAGCTCGTTAACAGTGAGCAGGAACCTTGGTTACCGAAAGTAGCTCATTAACAGTGAGCAGGAACCTTGGTTACAGGAAGTAGCTCATTAACAGTGAGCAGGAACCTTGGTCACAGGAAGTAGCTCATTAACAGTGAGCAGGAACCTTGGTTACAGGAAGTAGCTCATTAACAGTGAGCAGGAACCTTGGTTACAGGAAGTAGCTCATTAACAGTGAGCAGGAACCTTGGTTACAGGAAGTAGCTCATTAACAGTGAGCAGACAATTCTCTCCACTAACTGCTAAGTAGAAAAAAACAAAGATCAACAAAATCTTTGCATGAATTAACCTCCAGGACTTGAATAAGGCTATTAAAAGGGAACACAAATTCAGTTGAATTGAAAAGGAGGCGAAATGGATAATTAGGCTTAGAGCTGATCGCCACCCAGGGCTCAGTGATAGAGTTTCCATTAAGCCTTCATTAAAGGCTAGAAAGCTGCAACATTGAATGTAATCATAATATAAATTTTCGGTTATGGAAATAAAATAAAATTGACATCTACATTTTATTCATATTGCATAGGATCCGTATTTTAAATAAATATACATTTTATCTTATAAAATTTATTATTCATTTGGATATGCATATACCAATATATTTTAATAATTTTTTTGATGCCTTAGGCAGGTTTCTTGGTGGATTGTTAGACTATAAAGTTCTTATTGCTTCTTTTATGCTTTATAACCACCTGGAATTTGTTTTTACATTTTCGTGTTCGTGGGGTTTGATTGTGTCGTATGTGATTTTTATGCAAGTAATCTATAAGGTTCGCATAGATTAGGAATATGGTAGGGCATAGTGGCATGGTTGTGCAATGATTTCATGTTGTGAGTACTTCATGTTTTTATACTTGTTCTTTTTATATATATTTTTTATTATATTAGCATATTAAAATGTATTTTTTGTATTTTTCATATTTATATATACATATGTATATACAGCCTTATAATGTTTAGAAGTTAATACGACATGTAGGTTTGAAGTTTTAATTTAATATGTAGTATTTGTGTTTGCACAGACTCAAGACATCTGCTTTAAAAGTGTTTTTGATGAAACACAATATCGATAATTTACTTACATGTGGTATAATCTTTCATATTGTCAAATATTATGATCCACAGGATGTGACATCATTGATTGAAATGAATTTGTCCTATATAAATGCCATTATTTAGTTTTGTATTTAACGGCCTGATGAAGACCAAAAGTTGAAAGCGCTTGCCGTGTTTGCACAATAAATTATGTTACTCTGCTGAACGCTTGATTCCAGTTGTGGATTTTGTTAGCAAGCTATTGTTCCGTGGAGAGGATTTGGTGGCAGAAACCTCCAGTGAATGATCTTCATTTAATAGTTCGTAGTGAACTATTTCATTTACATGAACTGTAACTTGAGACTGTGGAATATTCATACCTACGTGTGTGACCGAATGGTCGTCGACATTTCTGATAACGTCTCTGCCGTTACGTGTCCTAATTTTGCTTTTTTACTTATATCTTACTATTTAAGGACACAGAACAGAGTGAGCGTGAGCATAACTTGTTTGTATCTATTTTACTAGTATTAAGAGCTCACCTGCAATGCCAAAGTACAAGGTGAGATACTGTGTTGAATGCTTTGGCCAAGTTGAGGTAGGTAGTATGCACTGTTTTGCCTTCATCTATTGCTTTGTTGACCTTTTTGAAGTAATCCACAAAGGTGAGTAGGCATGACCTGCCCTAGACAAAACCAAAATGGTCTGTATCCAGTTTCTGAAGGTTTTCTGTGGGGTCGTTTATCATGCCTATGATTGTTCTTTCCATGTTCTCATTGCAACATTTTTCGCATTGTTTTTTCTCTTCTTTTCTGTGTTCAGTTTAAAAATATTATTTTTCTAAGTTTAGCTTTCTTTTATATCCTACGATTTGCACATTTACTTGTATTTCTCTACATGCTTTCGATGATCACTGCATTTTCCTCTACAGTTACAACTAATCTATCTTTGTTTCATTCTTTCTCTCTTCTCTATTTTCTCTGCCTTTCTCACTTCTCAAACCGATACCCTTAAGATTTGAAATCCAAATCTCTTACAAGCAGAATGTCTTCCAATAAGTCTTTAAAACACAATGTCTTACCACATCATTAGCATATCACATACTCTTCACTCCCTCTACTTTTGTTGTTTACAGCCCTAATATTGCATGTTTCATATTTGTTTGAATGCTAAATGCACAAAACGTTTAGGTTTGCTGCTAAGCTATAGGAACTAACGTTTTAAATGTGTGTCTAAAAACACTACCCTAAGCTAACTCTATGCTAAGACCCTTAAGAAACAGTTAGTACACACAACTTAAACTAATGTTGTAAACTAAAATAAAATAAAATTATAACTAAAATTTAACTTATAATGATTCAAACATATATTAAATATTCTAATACATTGTGTGACATAACATAAAATTACCTGCTCTAATATGTAATATCAACTTGATAATCAAACTATTAAACAGATATTACATTTTTACCACCAATTTTTCTCAAATAAAAGAGGCCAACTGTTATTGGCTGGTAATATAAAACACATCACACTTAATTCAAAAGATTACCATCCTGCACGCAGGATGACAGGTGCTAATGTCTTTACACACATTGGAAAAAGCACAAGTTTTACAAAGTAATCCAAATACCCAGTCGGTCAAACAATGTACATTTTCAGGCAAAAAAAACCATTAACTGCACAGTAATGCAGAACATAAGAAGCTGTGCTAACTTGCTGAAACTTCTCCTAATGAACTGAATCTGATGACACTACAGCACAGTGAAACAAATACAGCCAAATTATTATAAGTTCTTCTCTCCATTTTTAACAATCTGGTATGTGTCGGTGCACTGAGCAACATTATAACTGATTGCCCCTCACAACATCTAGTAGGGGATATATCATTTACACATTTGCACTCAAAAGTGGCAAAAGCTTGGAAGCAGGCACCTGTTCCTTCATATCATAAGCCAAGGAAGAGGAAATATGATGTCATGTCTTTTCCACAAAAGACATTCAAGAATGGCAAGGTTGCAACACCAGCCAAAGAAGCCCTTAACCTACCCCTTGGAAATGACATATTAACCCACAAGCTCACCAGTCTACATTAGTGCAGCAAAGTAAGCCTCCACCATGTCAACCCTCTTGAGCCTCCACCATACCAACCCTCTCGAGAAAGCAAAGTAGGCATGGCCATTCCCCCTCGATCCAAATTGCTAGTTAAAACTAGGTCAATGTCATCACACATGGGAACACTTACATGACATTAAGCTAGCCTAAAGTATAGTCTTCTACCTCAAAAATAAATTATTATCACCAAAACATGATTGACCTACTACCCCATCCCACTGCTGTTTTACATAGCTACTATTGATTTCTGTCAATAATCATCTCTTCCAATACATATATTCTGATCTCTCTCTCTGTCTCTCTGTGTGTCACTCTGTGTCCCAGTTAAGATACATATGCTATACAATAATTTACCCATTACTTTAACATCTACTTCAAACTTACTTCTCTTCTTATAATATCTAAGATCACAGTTAAAATCTCCTATCATTATAATCAGCAATACGGTATATAAATAATTATTTAGCTGAACAAACATATCCTTTTATTTCTTTATATTTGCACTTGCAAATATAACTGCAAGTTATAAACTGTTCCCTTTAGTGACATAATTACACATCTGTAATTGGCCCAGAACGTCTTTCTAAATATCATACAAGGGACTCTTGTTTGATTTGAAATAATAAATTTCTGCATAAGGTAATTTCAGACCCATAAGTCTAACCAGCCTCATATGCAAAATCATGAAAAGACGTATCAGGGAGCTAATCAGTCACGACAGAGGGAACCTCCAAACACTGGACCTGTCTCAGTTTGGATTTGTCAAAGGCAGGTCATGCTTACTCAGCCTGATGGATTTTTTGGAAAATGTCATCAAATTAATGGGTGAATTCAAAATGGTACACACTGTATACCTCTACCTGGCCAAAGCTTTTGACAAAATTCCCCACTCAGGTACAGTAGAAAAACTAAATAAACTGGGAATAAACTCCTATGTCACCCTCTGGCTTGCCAACTGGTTCACAGATAGGATGCAGATAATCAAAATTTGGGAAGTTACCTCCACAAAGAGACCAGTCACCAGTGGACTCCCCTAGGGTTCTGTGCTTGGACCTCTTCTGTCTGGAGTCTACTTTTCTTAAGTAAAAGCCAATACCGAAGGACTTTGGTTTAATAAGTTTGTAGATGACTGCAAGCTGGGAGAAGTTAATAAATCCAAAGATAACTAAGCCGTCCTCCAGGAAGGCTTGTTAGAAATAGATCAGAGTAGTACTAGGCTAACTGCACGTGTGGGGCATTTTAAGCCTAGCCAGTTATCCCATGTAAAAATCAAACCCAGCATCTTGTAAGTGTAAGGTAGACACCTTAACTTTTAGCCAACCTCCCACTCCAAATATATAATTTTTCCAAAATCCTACACTGAAACTAAATGCTAAAAAATGCATTACCGTATCCTTTGGGAAGTCTTCTACCCCAGGGAACTGCATCATTGGGAACATACCCCTAAAAACTGACCCACTTTTTCAGGATTTGGGAATGAATGTGGACAGTGACTTAACTTTTAACCAATACCTGTCCACTGTGTTAAAGTCCTTCTATATTGCACATCTTTTAAACAAAGGGAATCTGTCTAGATCTAGGGATGTCATTGTCCCCCATCTCTCAGCCCTCATTAGGTCAGTCATTGGATATAATGCCCCCTTTGGTGTATATACATTCAGACACATGCAACAATCAGAATGCCCACAGAAGTACCTTACTAAAAGGGTACAAGACCAGAATAATATCTCCAACATTACCAACTCAAAGCCTGTCACTATACTCAGTATCCCACAGAATGCTAAAAGGTGACATGTGTCTAGCATACAAGACATCCTCCAAGCTTTTACCAATGGATTTACTGCACATCAGCAAGCCAAATGGCATCAGACACACTCAGTAGAGAGATTTAAACCTCTTCTGTACCATGAAAAGAACAGTTTGGAGGGATAGGTATATCTCACAGAAGATACTGTTGCTGTGGAACAGAGTCCCCATCTGCATAAATCAAAGTTCATTCCTATCCATATAGAAGTGCAATATAGATCTATGGATGGAAAACTGAAAATGTACCCCAGGACTGCCTTCTGTACTACTAATGGATAGAGGCAGCTCCTAAATGCTTTATCCCATGTTTGGGTGCCTTCAAATTATCTATGGTACGATCCCAGTTATTCTCATTAGAGGTAATATTTAATTATTAACCATAGGATGCGAAAGTTCAATCTATAATCAAATGGGATAGGTTATTTCAAGCACAAAAATTGAAATTGGCTATGCTTAAAATGACCCACAAGGGCAGCTAGCTTAGTACTTACTTATGAGCCTAAGAAAAGAGTAGAAATAGCAGAACAGGAATATAGTCCTAAGGACAATAAAACTATCCCACTCCATTGTGATTCTGTCTGCATTGATATCAAGCAGACATATCGCATCACGCAACACTCTCTGACATCAATGCAAGGTTGAAAAATATTGAATAATAATCATTATACTGTTGCCCTGATATAATGACTGCCACCTCAGGTCTCTCCTGAAAAGAGTCTGCTGGTGTAATGTGGCCAGCCCAGTCAATAAAGAGTAAATAACAAAAAAAGAGAAAGCTTTGCGAATCAATCATATTTTATCTTCCATAATGAACTAAGTTATACTGATATTCTTAGTGTTTAAAGATAATAGGATAACTGTGTTCCTTCCTCACTTCTAAGAAAACAAATACTGCCCAAGATCATAGGACACATTTATGTACTACAAAGTACAAAGAGCAAGCAAAATATTTTATGTATTGGCTTGGGATGTCCACTCAGACTGAAGAGTTGACCACGTCCTGCTCTGTATTGGGAATGCAACAAAAGATTATGTCTTGAGAAATAAATGATTTCCTATGATTTAACAAACCAATGCTAGGGGACTGCTCCAACAGCAAGGCACCCAATACCTGCTATTCACTGACTGCTTTTCAAAATGCCCTGAGATATCAAAGCTGAAAGACATGATGTCCAAGATTTCAATCAGTATTATGAAATGGATTTTTGCTAAATATGGGATACCAGAAATGTTATTGCCAAGAATGGACCACAGATTAGGAATTCAAAGTCCCAGTAATTTGCATTGCATAGGGAGTTCTGTCATATTACCACAAGCCAGAAATATCTGCAGGCCAAGAGGGCTTTCTAAGCAGTAAATGAAAACAAACAAACCAAAAATGAAAAGAATGTCATGAAAAAGTTTATCCCAGAGGTTCAGAATATTCCTCTATATCAAGAATGTTACCTGAAATTTAATGCGTCACATATTAAGATCAAGACACCCTATCATAATTGTTGTTAAATCCATAACAGATATTCTGCCTCATGTAACAGTGAAAAAAGGCCTGATTCATCAAAATACATACATACATACATACATACGTACATAAATAAATAAAAGAATAACTATGATAAAACACATTAGAAACTGATACTTCATCTTCTAAGCCAGCAACGCAATTACACTCGGCTTCTGTCCAGAGATCAAGGAATGACAGAACAATTAGGCCTCACAGGAGATGCTTTCTTCCCAGAGAGGAAATATTTTATTGTTGCTCAGCAAAAACTTAAAAAAAAGTATTTCTTCCTAATAATAGTCATTCTAAATATAGTATATAAAAGTTGATTCTTTAAAAGGTTTTAAATTTAAATTGTATTTTGTTGTTTTAGTGTGATCTTCCTAGTTAAAGCAGGTATAGTTATGTATGAGCATGTACATAGTTCTTTTCTTCTGAGGGAGAACAGCAACAATAATCCCCTTCCACAAAGGGGGTCCATCAACTGACCCTGGCGACTATCGACCCATAAGTCTAACCCACCTTATCTGCAAGACCATAGAAAGAATCATTATGGACCTTATCCACAAGGATATAGGTGACCTTCAAACCCTTGACCCAACCCAGTTTGGTTTCATCAAGGGAAGATCTTGCTTATGAAACCCTGTGAACTTCTTTGAGAATCTAACCAAAGACCTGGAAGAGGGCAGAACACAACCCCCATTCATAGCATAGCGAAACTATCCCAGCTGGGGATGAACTCATACATTACTAAATGGGTAGCAAACTGGCTCACCGACAGAATGCACTCTGTGAAAGTTGGGGAGTTCACCAACTGGGGAGTCCACATCCAAAAGTAGACCAGTCACCAGTGGGGTACCAAAAGGATCTGTGCTGGGCCATCTACTATTTGGAATCTATTTCTCTGAAGTTCAGGTGAAGGTAGCTGGCTTGTGGCTTTCCAGGTGACTGTAAACTGGGCACAATCATAAAGTCCACCAATGATGCTAACATATTACAGAAAGGGCTGACACAGACAAATGACTGGTGCGAAGGTGGCAAAGAAGTAGCCCCTGCTAATTATGATAAAGATATCCATCCATCTAAGCTCAAACTCAGTGTTGAGAGGCTTAAGAACACAGGTTAATAGCAATCTAAACTTTGATCACCATGTGTCCATAATGGTAAGAAAAGCATTCTACATCGTACATCTCATAAATAAGGGCATAGTGTATATTCATTGAAATGTTATCTCTTTAAGAAAATTATTGCTTTTGAAATATGGAATTTCTGCAGATGTTGTTGTATTCTGATCAGATCAGTTTTATCTCTTTTTTATCTTTTAAATTGTATTTGCTATTTAGTAGAAATAGTCTATCATATACCACCCACCCATTTAACAGTCTGCATCACAAAAGATAAATTATCAGAACAAATGGAGTAGTTTTTTATTCTACTTTTTGTTCAGACCTGATGTTTCTTTTTCTAAGGCATCACGGAATGAACCAGAAAAATAATATAAAACATTCCCACAGAAAATATACAAATCAGAAAAATAAAATGGAAAAATTAAAAAAAAAAAAAAAAAAAAAAAAACAGAAAAATAAAAACTAAAATAACTACTGTGCAATCATCTATCTAGTACTTTTGCTATAATTTTTTTCCTCCCTGTAAAAGATTCAATAATTGTTTCATATGCACTTAGGAAGTGTCCAGCAGTACATAATTGTAATACTGCATGAATAAACACGCCTGTTTATCATTGTCTTGTAGTTAAGAGAGACAGATGCTGTTTTTTTAACCTTTTGCTGCCAGAATATAATTTTCTTCAGTATGTGATCTACAGTTACACATTTCCTTGAAAAGAAACTTACATATTTTGTGTTAGCTTAACAGCAAAAATACAATATGGCAATTTACCCACAGTAAAAGATGAGATAAAATGATCCTATCATAAATTCCTAAATGTAACTCACTTATCAGCAGTGATAGTAGGAATTAACTACAGCTGGGCTGTTTCAGTTGTTGTAAATGATGTGTAATATGTATATTTATGTGTATGCAACAGAGATCAGGAGAAAGGCAGTTGTTCAGTCAACATGCTGTACTACAAAGGGGTTTGAGGAAATGAAAACGTGATACCTAGTGTGAGAGCTTATTTACCATGGAAGGCCTCAGTATAAAGAGAAGGACTTTGATTTCTCTTTAGGAATGCTTAGTGCATATTTCACCCTAAAGTACAATTTGTTTAAATGAGCTCTGCTTATTTAATTGTCTGCATTTCAGTTTCCCTGTGGTTTGCTGATATTGCCCCAGAAAAAGCTTTTGCTGTATTGCATGACTATCAAGCATCCATTTCTTTAGCACACTGATGATTTGTTTAGCTGGTTTTGATGTTTCTTTGGGTTTTAGGATTAAAAATTCATATTTTCATTCACAGCATAAAAGTATATTTTGTGTTAGTTATGCAGTTAGAAAGCATCAAGCAACTCAGAAGTAGAACACTGAATAAACAAATGCTTACTGCTTTACTGCTCTTCATTTAAGATTGCAGGAGGAAATTTGTTTTATCTCTTGTTTTAAATATCTGTCTATCACTTTTATCTATTACTTATTTTTTTATTTGAATGCATGCCTTTTTGTGTTACTTAACTAATATAACCTGGGCATGTGACAAATGTATGCATATGAATACCTTCATTTTGTATAATTAAAATAATTAAGTGCTTTAGTACTATATCAGTTAATTTGGTCTGTGTACAACATTTATAACAGAGATAAAGAGAAAGGTAACTGTATCAGTCAAACTGTTATCCATCAAACAGGGTTTTGATAGAATGGAATTGTGATGCAAATTTTGAGATATAATTTGTCATTGGAGGCCTTGTGCAGTTTAAAGAGCATAAATGCTGTTTTCCTTCCTCTGCTTTTATTATATATCTTACCCGGAAGTGTGATTTATTTTAATGAACTCTATTTTAATTAGTAGTTTGCAAGTTTTTTTTTTTTTTGTTAATGCCCACTTGCTAGTGTTTCAAAAGTCTTTGTTCAATAACTAAGTAATCAAAGCATTGATTTATTCAACAGATTAAATATTTCTGTAAGCATGTTTGGTTGCTATATTTTATCTTTTAACTTTAAAAATAACTTTTCTCATTTCTTAGCCAGCTTGTTTGGCCTGCATAATACTTGATGTAATAGAAATATAGGCCCTCTGTATTTAAAAATATTCTGCTTGATTTATTATCTAATTAGATTTATTGGCAAAGTAACACTACAAATGCAGTTATTGTCCGATGCATGAAAGAGGATGAAATATTTAGCAGTATTTATTCTTCTGATCTCTGGCTGTATTCCTCATAAATGTAGTTTGGTGCTGGTGGACTGCATGTATAACTTTCCATTGGATGACCTTAAAAGTAGCATCTGTGATAGGAAAACCATGAATTTTAAACTCAGCAGATATAAAGTATAGCATTATTTGTTGTGGAGAATACAATTTCATGCATGTTCAGATGTTTCTCTATCAAACTCAGGAATGGCTGAGTTTTTTGACACAGATGTTACAAACCTTCTATGGAACAATATCAAAGTTCAGTACTTGTTAAAGGGAACCTCTTCATATAGATCTTCACAGGCGATTTCTCCCAGAAATGTCACATTGACTGAAATGCTACAGGGTGTTTCATACCTAAGCAAAGAGTTTTTGACATGTTTTTGTATGCAGTCATTATATAACTGTTAAGGTTTGTTGAGTAAATAAATTACTTGAAGAAGAAGAAGTTGAAGAAGAATTGTTGAAGAAGCTAGAGGTGATGGAAATGAAGTGCTTGAGAAAGGTGATAGGATGCACACTGCGGGACAGGCAAAGAAATGAGGACATAAGAGCAGAAGCCAAAGTAGCTCCAATTGCAGAAAAGATCAAAGAAAACAGATTACGATGGTATGGGCACATGTGTAGAAAAGCAAAAGACAATCTGGTGAGGGAGATTTGGGACAGACAGGAAGAAGGTAAGAGGAAGCGAGGGAGTCCAGCAAAGAGGTGGATGGACTGTGTGAAAGAAGATCTGCGACAGTCAGGCATGAGTGTTGAAGAAGGCAGGAGAGTGGCACTGAATCGAGAGAGTTGGCAACAGCTAATACAATACCCCGACCCCATGTAAATGGGAAAAAGGGGATGATGATGATGATGATGTTTGTTGAGTATTATAGACTGATTTGCTTGTTGTGTACCTATGCAGTGTTCTCAACAGAGTTAGAACATAGAATACTTCATAAAATATTGTGTAGGCATTCATCCACTTATGTACGTATGTTCACGATATATTACACTCTTTTCCTGCTAGAGAATGTGCACTGCATGCCATACTAGCAGGGTTTGGGACACATGAAGCCAAATCATTATGGTTATCTTGTTGTATCTTGATTTTCCAACACAGTAGGAAAAAGTTGGAACCAGCTTCCTAATGAAATTACCACCCTTACTTCCACTCTTCTTTTCAAAAAGCTACTCAAAGAATACCTTAAAACTCACTGGCTTTGTCTCTGCTCTAATCCTGACTGACACCTCTTACCCCTTCCTGCGCTCTCTGTACTCCTCTACTCTACTGCTCTATGTGTTCCTGTGGTAATGAAATAATACGTTTTTAATTATTTCTATTGATTGCTATCTCTCAAATGCTTGCTATATGTATTTGTTTTTAGCATATCCTGCTATATACTGCTCTGTTCAAGTCTAACTGAAACTCAATTATAAACTATATACTGTCTTTCTTGGAACTATTACTATATATTGTATTTTGTCTCTGCCATTGCTTGGAGCTTTTCTCCCTGGGCCTCTACTGAAAATGGACATATATCCAGCTAGACTAGCCCGGTCAACAAATGTAAAATAAATAAAAAATAAAATAAAATCTTGTTGCATTTACAAACCAGTTGCTGTTTTTTCATTTGCAGTTGCTGCAGATATAATGTAAAACAGCTTTGAAACACTACAGCTAACAATGCCTTCGGTATACAGCACCTTTACATGACCTAATATAAAACCTCAGAAAGCTGTTATTTTAGAAACAGCATATACATCACAGTCTAACACACCTGCCATTGTCACGTCATTATCATTGCAATTTGAGTGATGTCGGATATATGCCCCAAACAGCCCTTGCCCCAAAGTATATAACATCTTAACATGCATTGCACGTCTTAGATGGGATCGCTAGAGGCACAGCAGTGCTAGTGTTCGAGGAGCTCACTGCCTGCACCAACGAAGAAATAATTTTGTCGTTATTATTTGCCGACCAGGTCAGTGGGCTAGTCTGTTGACTATATTCAGCCATGACTTGAGCATCATGAGCAACTAGATAAACCAGTACATTCAAGAAATATATTTATATTTATTTAAAGTGATATATATTTATATGTTTATATTTGTTCATATATATATATGCGTGTGTGTGTATATTAATGTATATATGTATGTGTATAAATGTGCATACACATATATATATATATATATATATACATATATATATATATATATATATATATATATATATATATATATATATATATATATACACACACACACACACACACACATATGCATATGGATCTGTATGTCAGGTTATCGAAGTTCTGAAACGTTGAAATTATTATGGCCGAGACCTTATGACCGAAGTTTTGGAACTTCAAACAGTAACAAAAAAAAAATACATAAATAAAAAACTAAAAATAACCCTTATTTTTAACATTTTTGCAGGGGGGCAAGCTCCTTTGCACCCCCAAACCCCCTGCTCATTAAACATACCAATTCCAAGATCACACTACATTGCAGAAAATGGTAAATTTCCTGTTCTGTGCTGTACCATGATCTTGATCTCCATTCAAAACGTTTGAAGTTTCAAAACTTCGATTATATATTATACAAAACTGTATTTAGCAAATGAGGAACTGCAAATATATACAGATTGTTTTTTAGACAATAAGACAGTAATGTACTTGATGTATTCATAATTGAAACAGACTTTACATAGGTTACATAGGCAGGTTTACATCAACAACAGGCAAGGAATAGTGCCTGCATGCCCCACAAAGGAGTTTGTAATAAAAGAGTAAGCAGAGCTAAAGTGATGACATGAAGATCTATACTGTAAGAGTGATGCACAATGTGCATGGGTAATGTGAATTATGTCAGGACTAAGGCATTTTAGCACACCTTAGGCTGCACATGCTGCTGTGTACAACACAATGACACATAGCTCTAGCCAGAAGCAGATAACCAAAAGAAAGGTAATACAGTTCAGCACTGCAGCCAGTACACTGCCCAGTGCGAGAAGGCACACAAAAATTACATCCTTGTTCATCATATCAATGGGTAGGAAATGGGGTAGATAGAAAAAGAAGGCAACGGGGGATTAGCAAGCAGAACTAAACACCAAAGGGTAACCGTAAGGCATGAATGAGGGATGACATTAGGGAATTTGTTTGTAAGATAGAGACTTTTTTTCCTTTTCAGAAATGAAAGGTAGATGGGGAAAGTATAAACAGATATCTCTGGGTAGAATTTAGGGAGATTGGCAAGTTACAGTGTCAGAAAAACAAACATAGATCAGAAAGACATGGATAGCTGAGGAGGAGAGTGCATGGGCACTTACATACAGAGAGTGAATAGTTGGTGATGGGGAGGTTGGGCAATGAAAAAGGAATGGAGAATGACATAGAAGGGAAGGAATGCACTGGAGCAAAGGACCCAGGCATCATTCACATATGTGAAAAATATTATGGTCTGTTTGCACTTCTGCAGGAATACAGGGTGTGGCTCACTGGTCATGCGACTGTGCTAGTCATGCAAGAATGGTCTCCATGGTGCCAAGGTGTACTTCCGGTTACTGGCACACCTTGGCAGTGACCTGCTTCTGCACGTCACTTGTATAGCACTGGAGAATCCTTATACTCACCTTTCAAACAGGAGCCTTCATCTCCAAATGTCCTGAAAGGCAGACACATTGAACATCAGTAACTCTTTCAGGTCACTTGAATTAGAGGGACTGTTGCTTCCTTCTGAAGGGCAGACCAGCTGAGCACTGGCTATGTAGTACCTAATGTAGTGGGTGGTGGAGACTGAGGTGAGTGTGGCTGCTGTGCCCCTTTATCTACAACTGACCATTTAGAACAATGACACAGTTGGACAAATCATTACATGTCCACACAATGAAAGCAGATTTGTAGTTGTACAGTAGAATACTAAAAAAACTCAAATACACTCTACTGTCAGGTGAGGTGTTTTCTTCCTCCTGTGACTTTGAACCAAATTATGACAACGTTCCTCAGCAGCTGAAAAGAAAACATGAACTGTTAAGCATACTTGTGCATCAGGGCACATATACAAAGTAGTGGTACTAACCAATAAAAAACTGACCAATGCACATCTCTGGCGCACTCTCCAGAACCTCTATTGCTCAATGGCAAAGGAAGTTGGGCTAGCACCTTCTTAGGACATCATAACAATGAAGATTGACACTGTTCCTAAGAATGTATGATGCCAGCAGCATCTTGGCACCTGTCCCAGCTCATACTAGGCATCAGCCTTTGTTAAAGGGCCATCATAGGAGCTACAAAGTTCTTTTGAAAATCCTTAGGAAGAAGAACAACAGGAGATTCTTGCTCTCCCTGACACAATGTGCTGAAGCCCTATTTTTTCACTCCAAGAACCTCACTAGGTTGACCAGAAAAAACAGTATGGTACCTGATGAGCATGGACACATGTTTGCGAATTATGTTGCATGACATATAACTGAACCACAGCACTATTCTTCTGCACATACTTTATGCACAAACATAGAGCTCACATGCCTTATGCTAAATTGTACAAGAATATACCAACAGTGATTCACAGACATTAGTGCTATCTGGCTTTATTTACATAAGCAGAATAATAACTGCTAGCTGTTAGCATGACAGAAAGTCCTGCTACCAGCTTCTACAACACCACTTATAACCAAACAACTGAAAAACAAAAGGATTTGAGAAAAGGTTCTTTGGATGAAAAGCATTATTGAGTTAAGAAAGGAGTCAAGCTTAGGAAATGACCTCATCCTCAGCTACAGACTCTGGAGGACTTATCATGAGGGGTGAGGAGCAATGGTATAACTATGACCCACCATACTTTTGTGGTACATTAGTGTCAGGCTGCGAGTGGAAGGGCAAGATGTGGACATAGGATACCAATGGAATTACTTGTCATATGGGGTGAGGAGATTCTAGGACATATATAGAAGTACATGTTCAGAACTATGTTAATGGTTGGGTTGAGGCTATGAATAACAGCAACTGCAGTTCATAACCAGGTCCATACAAGGGCACGGGATGTGTTCATAATCATGTGCATGTCAGAACACAGCAGAGACACTGAATCATGACATATGCTGTCCTTTGGTGTACAGACACTGGCATGGCACTTGAGGGAGGAAAAGCCTACACAACTTCTCTAGGGAGAAGAAAGAACTGCTACTGCAGGTCCTACACACACACATACACACACACACTCACACATGCACACACGGACACACACACACACACACACACACACACACACACACACACACACACACACACACACACACACACACACACACACACACACACACACACACACACACACACACACACACACACACACACACACACACACACACACACACACACACACACACACACACTCTCACACACACACACACACACACAAAACTGGTGCAGGCAAGCAGTACATGGTCCTGTTTTGGGCGGGATTTGTGAAGGAAGTGAGTGCTGTGAGAAGCCATAGCAGGTGTGATGGAGGGTTACAGACATAACACTCAAATGCAAAGGAAGTGGCATAGGATATTGCAGCAGACAAGTCCAGCACAGTTGGTAAGCCATCTATGCAGAAATAAATGACAGAGGTTAAGGAGTATTTGGCATCACATGCCATACAGGTTAAGTGGCCTTTTATAGGTAGAAGTGACTTGCATGTGGGAACTGGCCTGGTAAAAAAACTCATATGTATCAGCAGGGGGAAGCAACATTTTATTACTGTCCGTTATAGCAGACTGTAGTACACACCAATGCATGACTGAAGAGAGTGACTGATCATATCCTGGATCTGTTTTAATAACTCAGTTACCAGCTGCTCTTTAGGGACTGATTCCCAGTTACTCACATAACACTTTACTTATGGTGGGCAATGAACCGTAAAAAAGATTTGTCCAGAGGTGGTAACCTCTACACCCCTATCTATAAAAAAATACTATCTCTGAGGAAGCACAAACATGGAAAAATACATTTATAGAAACAAACTGTGTATCTGAATATCTCACACTGGAATTCACAGACAAGTATTCAGCTACAAGTCAATGAGCTGCAAGAGGCTAAATGCCAGGTGAGTGAAAGAGAAATCCCTGACAACCTGCATAGCTGCCCTTCAAGGCACCTGTGGTGTGTAAGCACAAAATCCTGCACAATACATCTCCCAATGTATTGTAAGAGCACTGCTTCCATATACACCAATATGCACTCCAAAGGGGGATATGGAGGTATATGCGAGTGTGAGATGTCACTGCTCTCATGTATTTTTATGCTTTCACAAGATCAACTGCTGGATGCCCCAACACAACAGGACAACATATGAGTGACATCAAGTGGGGGACTGTGGCTGATGATGATAGTTGCAGCATAACAGAACAACATATTACCGATATCGGTAAGGCATCTGTGGATGCTGATGATAACAGCATATAAATGACATGTCTCTGTGATACAGTGACACTGTCTGAAATGTTATATGAGCAGGGGGTCACCCACATCCACAATACAGAGCTCATATACAGAGGTAGTGGCTGAACACACAGCTTCACCAGACCATGAGGCACATCCTCTACACGACAGGCCCTAGTCTACAAAGCATCTGACATGTGCAGCACCTTTGATGTGAGTATATGACCATAACAGACAGAATCAATGGGGTGTTATATTACCATGACTCCAGAACTGTATCTATTACATACATAATAATTAGAATCAACCAGCCAATCAACCAGCCAATGTCCTAGTCAGTGATTTGGATATAATCAGATACTATACTCAACATTGTGATGATAGTGGGTATTCTCCATGGCATAAAAAAGGACATGCATCAGTTGCACAGTGACCTGAATATAAGTATAGGTACATAGGTACATGGAGGCAACAGTACTGCTCAGGTCTCTGGTTGCAGTTGTTACTTCCATAGGTGCTGCCAAGAGACATATTGCAACTGTCACTGGATCTGCTCCTGCAGGCCATGCATTCTGTGGCCATGATAGGTTGGGAATGCAAGGTGGTCAGGCAGAGGCTGTCCCATGTCAGAATACAGAATTTATTAGTGAGATGGCATTACTTTTAACTGCAGGTACATAGCCTTGCACCTTTGGTCATGGGTGTCAACCAGGGATGTGGGCTACCTTGTTCACTAGGCACAGCACATGAGATCACTCCTCAGGGTGTATCTGCATGGTCCCATAATTCTAATCTTTCCCTGCAATGGACCACATCCAGTACCATCTGTACAAGTTAACATAGTGGACATTTGCAACAGTGTTGTCATGGCAGCTGAACCTTCCCTAGAGTATGTGATTCCTGTCTTCCTGCAACCTCCTTGAGTTCATGGCTACTGTCTTCACATCTGATGAACCTGCCTAATATTATAGTGTCTCAGTCACCTCCTGGTGTTTCCCTTCACACTTGTACAAGTAATGATAAGTGTGTTATGCACTTCCCTAATCTGTGTGGTATGGCAATGTCTAATGCACAGTGTGGCCAGTCCTGCACTGCTCTACATAATTTGGTTTTGATATTGCATGCATCATTTTATTCTGTGCTCCCTGTGTCTTGGCTCATAGCTGCTGACCAATCACTGCCTCTTTGCTAATGCTGTAATATATTGTGCTCACGTCTGCTTCAGCTGTGGTTTGATGTCATGTGCGTCTCCCCTAACTCTCCATGCAGTACTACTACTGCTGCTGCAACTTTGATGGCAGGTCCTTCCATGATGTCCTCCTGCTGCTTCATTTGTTTACATAAAACTATAGGGTTCACTACTGTGGTCATTGCACCAGAGAACTCTTCAGTAGACTGATCCCATGTCCAGACAGACTTTTAATGATAAGCACTATCCCCGCTATGACAAATGATGTCACTTCTGCTGCATGTTTCCGTGTACCTGGTGTAAAGGTTTACTTGTCCAGCTATTCAAAATTATTCCTTGCCAGATATACTGCATGTTGTAGAAGGTATTCAAACAGTCCTTTGGATGAGGTCATAACTTGCAGTCAAGCACTGGCAGGTTAAGCAACCCTACTAGAGAATTATTTTCCAAGATATTTAGAAATAGTAGTGTTATAGTATTTTTGTCTTCTAATGTCTGTTATTTGCTTTTTGTACTTTGGATATAGATGTCTCTTGGAAGTCCTTCCCCGACACTAAGGTATTTAGCATTTTGTCCAAGAAATGCAAATATATCTGCAGATAACAAAGTTTGTTTAAGAGCAGACATTACAAGTATGTGTACTGCCCTGAGTTGGAGTATGATGTAAGTGTTTATGAAAATTTGCCAAGAATTTAGACCTAAAACCTTGCACATGGCATAAAACTCCATTCAGACCTGCCTTAATAGAAAGAGACACTGTACTTGTACCTAATGTCTGTTGTGTCCTTAGACAGTAGCCAGCTGGACATCTCTTCCTAGAGAAAGGACAAGAACAAGGAGCACTAGAAGGAGGCCATGAAGCCAGAAGATTCTAATAGACCTTCTAAGTCCAAGGACATTAGAACCATGGAGGCACTCTACCAGCTGTCAGACATAATGTTTACTCTGGCAGAGGCCTCAGGTGATGACCCTTTGGAAATAATTAGATCTACTACAGCACAGACTCCTCACTACAGCAAAAATATTTACACTTCACTGATGAGGATGATGAGTCATCAGTCCAGGAAGAATATCTACTCATTAAGCAAGGAGAGTGTGGTTTGTCCTTATTGGATTGGTGAATACTTCTTTAGCTACATGAAACTCAGAAACTAGAGACCACAAGAGAATACTAAAGGCTACTAGAGCACCAATGGTCACTAGACCTAAGATCATCCTGTAAAGCTCAGAAGTCAGCAAAGCAAAAACTGCCCTTTCGCAGGTGCCCAGACCACAGCCCACCCTTGCTTCCTTACCAACGCTAGGTTACATTGCCACAGGTCTTTCTCTATTTTTGACTGTGTTTTCAGCCTGATCTGCACAGTGGCACAGCAGGTATCACTGTTGCCTCAAAGCAACATGTTCTGTGGTTCGGTTAGGGTGATAAAGTGAAACAGTGGGTAGTGCTGTCATACCACACCAATAGGTTCGTTGGTTCCTTATGGGCGGCACAGCTGAGCAGCAGGTAGCATTGTCACGTCACACCAAGAGGTTCTCTGGTTTGATTAGAGCAGCACAATGGTGTAGCGGGTAGAACTGATGCCCGATACTAAGAGGTTCTCTTATTCAATTAGGTAAATGCAGTGCTGCAGTGGGTAAGATTGTGGCCTCACAGCAAGAGATCATCTGGTTTGATTCTTAGCTGGGAAGCCTTCTACGTGGAGTACATAGTCTCATGGTCTCCCTGTGTACATAAGAGGTTTGTGTGGGTGCTTCACTTTCCTACCATATTTGGAGACTCCATATTAGCCATAGGTGTGTGTGTGTGTGTGTGTGTGTGTCTGTGTGTGTGTGTGTGTGTGTGTGTGTGTGTGTGTGTGTGTGTGTGGGTGTGTGTGTGTGTGTGTCTGTGCATCTGTGTGGTATGAAAGAATAACAGCTAGCCACCCAGCAGTATAAACATCGGCTGTAGATGATAGTCACTGTTTATGTGACACTCCAACCCCATGAGCAGAATGGGACGGTGGTTATGGATGTGGATTTTCTGCCTGATCTAGAAAAGCCATCTATATTTTGAGACCCCCTTCTTTCAGACAGAGGGCAACCTCACCAGCGAGACATACTGAAACCATGGCAGAATCTGGACTGCAGATGCCAGATGCCCAACCCATTATAATCTGACATAGACTGTGAAGACACCATGGCCTCTGACTCCCCATGGTATACTGCCTGTTTATCTTTCTCATTACAGAAGATTTCCAGTGGTAAGCCAATAAGGTCTCTGCTCCCTAGAAGAGAGATATGAAACTCTTGGGATTTGTTTTACCTACGATTGTTGCAGTTCTTGCAGAACAAGAAGCTCTCCTAGATATTTTTGATAGAAATAGCTTGTGTCTGGACTTCCAAATGCCTATCCCCATGACATCTGACTATTTTCAGGAAGTGCAAACTTCTTCCCATAAATTTTTCTGTGAAAATCCTATACCAGGGCCAGAAACAGTGTCCAGAGCTAGACTGATTTCTGGTTGTAACACATTTCGTAATGATAAGGAAACTTGATTTCCTGATATGTGTTACAAGAAACTGTATGCCTTTATAGCCATGGCATTTAAGGACTTCACTTTCCATAAAATGTCCTATATTCCAAGAGCATGTCTTAAGGCAACTTCTAGAAGGTTTTAAAATAATATAGGATGAGAATCAAAAAGTTGTTTAAGTACAGCAGGTAAGTACTCTCTTGCAGTTTGGGAAACATGATTTTAAATTCGGGTATGATTCTGTGGATGCATCATTCTGAGCAATTGCTATGGTGTCAGTCCTTAGAAGGTACTCTTAGCAGAAGGCTTAGACCCTGTACAAAAATGTTAGCAACATAATGCTCCTCTGGATTGTGTACTACTCATTATATTTTAGGCTTTCTGATTTCAAAAGAATGGAGAACAAAGGGAAGACTGGAATTTGACCAGCACATGTTTCATCATACCTACCTAATTATAACAGGAATTGCCCTTTTGAACAAGGCCCTTAATACAGAAGACAAATCAATGGAAAACAGCCCAAAGGTTAGAAGGCTTTTCAGAAAAAATTAAGTGGCAGTAAGAGGAAAATGGGAAGCAGGGGGCCACCAAAACTCTTCTACCACTAGGAAGCAACTATGACCACTACAACCCTGCTCCTTGCTCCTCTCAAAAAACACCTATCCACTTCACCTTCTCACCCCTTTCCAGACCCTTGCCTTATGATTGGAGTCAAACTGGCAACTATCTTCAAGCAATGGCTACTAATAAGTTCAGAGAAGTATGTCGTAAAGATAATCTCCAGTGTTTACAAACTGCAATTCTCCTCAGTCTACAAAAATGTGAACCCCGAAGGTACCAAGAGATCAGGTGCATCACATAAAATCCACATTGTACAAGATGTCATATCAGGACACTATAGAAAGTGTTTTAGTAGGACAGAAGGAGAAAGGATTTTATTTCAGGTTCTTCTTATTGCCCGTAAAACATAGCATCTGGAGACATATTCTAGTCATTTTAGGTTATTAAAAGTACCAGTATTCAAAATGTTTGCACTCCAGACACTGCCTTCTATGCTAAACCCTCAGATGTTGATGGTTACTCTGAATGTTAAAGATGTCTACCTGTTAAGCCACAACTTTAAAGGTGATAGGAAATTTCTAAGGTTTGTCTCAGGGTGTTCACATTTCCAGTTTATTTCCTTGACTTTTAGATTAGCTATTTCAGCAACAGTATTCAGAAAATGCCTGGACCCAGTGCTAACATAATGCAAAACCAATTTTATCTGAACTTGGGTGACAGTCTATTCCAGGCCACTCCATGCAGGAGATGAGGGGACCTTTTAAATACACTTTACACTGCTTATCTGTACTAGGCTTCATACTGGCCTCTAGAAGTCACATTTGAGCCATGGACACACAGGGAATGCAAGACCTTCTTTCCAGTGGAAAAAAAGGAAAGACTTCTGCAGCTCACTTTAGAACTATGGCTGCAAAGCCACAATGGACTGGCAGTCAGGTTTTCTTTGACCTGTGTCACTTGACCTCAGCCTTCCTGATGGTTTCCCTTTCCAAAGCCCACCTGAATGAGCTGCAGTTTTGCCTGAGGAATCTATGGGGCAAGCAAAATCTGCTCCTAGAGACAATAATTCCTGCTTTACCTTGCATGAGGAAAGAGTTGCTATGCTGAAAAGATCAAATCAACGAGAGTATGACCTTCAGCCAGGCCATTCCAAACCACTGACTTAGAGCAGACCTGGGGAGTCTATAACTTGGGGCTGAGAGTTCAGTGAAGTACATGCTTGTAGTTCAACATGTATCCCAAGCATTTAGCACAGTTTGGAGACTGAGAAATTGAAAGGTGGTCACAGACAACACCAGAGTCCTGTGATATACCAACTCTTATCAACTGGACAAGCTGTCAATGCAGATTTAATCACTGTCTGCCTACATCTGCTCAGGGACTGCTGCATTACTTCCTACATCTCATCAGGAGACTTCTGCATTGCTGGCCTAAGTTAGACCTCAGCAGGCCCACATGAATGGATGTTGCATAAGAAGGTCTTTATCTTAGATGTGAAAAGATGGGTTGTGCCAGACACAGGTACATTTGGTTGTATGAGTGACAACCAGCTGGAAAAATTCTGCTGCAGAGGACCTTAGAGGAAAGCTGGGCATTGGATGCGTTTTCTCTAAATTGGAGAGGCCTATGTCTGTATGCTTCCCCTTGCATTGTTGCTCAGGGTAACTCCGAAAATAACAAATGGCCAGAAATAATACTGATTGCCCCTTTCCGGTCAAAACAGCATCGGTTCTCCCACATGGTCCAGCTGACAAGACCAAAAGCTATCATGCTGCCTTAGTAAATGAACCTTTTGATGCACTGTGAGGGACCTTTTATACATCCTAACCTGTCCATCTTGAGCCCAGTGCATAGACGATATAGAAGATTATGACTGGGTCTCTGAGCATAGCTAGTTTATTATATGTTTGAGGCATCCATTTCTAAACTCTACTAACCCCACATAATTATTGTTAAGATTATTGCACATTTTTCAAGAAGTTATTTGTGCCTCCACACTGTTTTTTGCTGATCATTTAAGGAAATCCTTAATCACAGTGATGCAAGGAGAGGGCTTTCTCTTTTTCCTCTTGACCAGTTAAGAATGTTGGGTCTCCCATACCAAGTCATATGGTTGTTTAGTTCAGGGCTGCAGGCTTTATTGAGTAAGTATCTCAAACAATCTAATGTCGCATTGATATTAGACTGAAGGTCTTACTCAGCCTTGTATCTCAACACATGGCTCAGCAATATTTAGTAAAGCACCTTAAAACTTGCAGAGATCTGAATTTGGGGTCGTAGGTTTGTTGCAGTCCTCTGCAGGTGATGTGTTATTTGCAGTATGTGCAAGAAAATGGATGCTATGTCATTTCCTTGGCTTTTCTGTAATGATAAAGCTAGTTTGTCATGAAGCACAGAAATTCATATTTAAAATTGTATCTGTTGGCCACTTCATATACTAAATATAAACAGTTTACCTTTACAAGGTCACAACACACATGTGCAACTCATCAAATATCTGACTCTAAAGCCTGGAAACTGCACTTTCAAATCCTGACAACACCGAAAGTGCAAACAATGAAATTTGACATTCTGGGAATGTCGAATTTCATCGAAACACCCGTCACTTCCGGATGTCACCAAACTCCATTATGCAGGGGTGCAAGCCTCCCTGCACCCCCACACCCCCTGCTAATTTGATATACTAACTTTGAGATCGCACTACAGTGAGAGACAGGGTACATGTTGTAGTGCAGTCTCCACTCAGAATGCCGAATTCATACGAGCAAATGCACACTGGCATTTGCTCATTTGTGAGTTTGGCATTTCATAGCTGATATTCTGATCTTTTGCAAACATCCTTTCACACATCTGACCATCACAGATGTGCATATCAACCTTGTAAATGTAAACCATATAAACAGTTTAAGCTAAATGCTACCTGTTTATAGTTGACTCCTTGTTTTTCGTACCTGTGTTAGTCATGTTCCCTGTCACTTTATGTCATGTATCTGTTATAAGTAGTGTGAGTATGCTACTTGTTCATTGGAAAGTACTAGGCTAGCTGCCCTTGTGGGCTATTTTAAAACTAGCCTATTTCCCAAAGATGAGAATCAAACCCTGTACTATATAACTGTGAAGTAAACACCTTAACCATTATGACAACCTCTAATGAGGAGGAGAGGCATTGACGAAATTTGAACTAATCATTTTTGGTTTACTAGAACTGTGGTCTAACCCCTGCGATACAAGGCCACAAAGTACACATGGAGACATTAATGGCCACAGAAAATTGCTAAGCAATCATTCTGCAGATTATTACACACCTAGCCTGGAACTTGACAGTGATCAAGGTGAGAATCAAACCACATTCCTTGTGTATGGGAGGTGGCAACCTTAACCATTATTCCAACCCCCAGTCCTAAAACAAAATGCTTAGATAGGTTTTGAATCCACAGTAACACAGCTTCCCACTCTTCTCCTCTGGTGATTAACCTATTGAGCTGCTTTACATAGGCCTGCGTTCAGTTACCGAAAACAATAAAACGTGAACACATAAATCTCAAATGGAAAAAGGCAGTGAACAAGGACATCATTGAAAGGAAATGCACTGAAAGGCCATAGTTGGCCAGCATCGCTAACATAACCAAGGTGGTGAGCTGCACCCCCCTAAACGCCCCCATCCAAATATACCCACTCCAAGATCGCAGTGTATGTGAGGAATAGGGCAAATTTAAAAGGTTTCCCTTCACTTGCCCATATGCATCACATTGCTTCCTGGTTGTTGGCCAACTCGATGAATGTATTTTTATTGATGTCCTTGTTGGCTGCTATTTTGTTTCACTCTTTTCTGTTCGAGATTTATATGTTCACGTTTTATTCTTTCTGATAGCCAAACATGGACCTACTCTACATAACTTACTTGTTTGACTCAGCTACCTTTTAGTGAATTCCATTGTCAAAATGTTGAAATATTTAGTAAAACAAAGAACCACTGGAACACAGGAACTGCTGGTCTACACCAAGAACACTTGAATAAAAAACAAGTAAAAACACTTTTGCCTTCAGGCTTAGTACAGAAATATTGTATCAAAGAACTCATTTATATAATGATGTCATATAGCAATAACCGACAACGTCAGTGTGGTATATTGAAGATTTACCCACGGTTGGCGTGGTTTAATCATGAGGGTAAAGCCCAAGTGATTAAATAAAGCCAACCATGGGTAAATTTCTATACACCACAACCACGGAGTAGGTTATTGCGATTATACAATGACATTATTTAAGAAAAAAATAATTACTTTTCTTAAATAATATCTTTGCATAACGGCGCTTTACTCTTCTTCCGTGGCTGGTGGTATACTGCTTCCTTGTGTTCATGTACTGCGCATGCATATGGGACTTGCGTTTGCACGCATACCCAGTACATCAATGCTTTGAAATGGAAGCAATGGAGAAAAGAAAGTCTCCATTGCTCCATTTTTGTTTTCTTTTTTATTTTATTAAAAAAAAAAACTTTAGGGCAGTTTAGGGGTAGGAGAGAGACAGCATGGAAGAAATACAAGGGATATCGTGCAAGTGTGTTTAATTTTAAATAATGTAGCTGGTTTCCCTAGTATTTTGTCCAAGCTGCCTTTCTGGTATGTCGAGAGTCGGGGCTAAAACTTTTATTTTTAGTTTTTAAGAAATAAAAATAAAATTTTAACATTATACCAATGGAAAGAAGTCCGGGTGAACGGACCTTTTTCCGTTGATATATTGTGGGCTTTACAACGGGCACGCTGGTTGGGCTGACCAATCAGTGTGCTCATTTTTGAATGCTAATGGCCAGTCATTGTATAATAATTAAATACCCATGCTTTTGGCGTTCAACAAGCAAAGGTTTTAAAGAGACAGTACTATGCAAGCCTGGCAATATATGTGCAGCTAGGTGTAAAATCCAATACAGTTCATCTAATTCAGTCTGATCTACAATATTTTCACCACAAGCTGAACTATTAGTAACACATAAAATTAAAAACTTTAAAACTTGAGCAGAACTTTTGTCTTTTTGGTGTCTATAAAGAGCACTAGTAATAATTTCTCTTTTTATGTCAGATAGATGTTTACTTATCCAATCTTTAAACTTCTGGTTTATTTTGCCTACATAGAATACAGTGCATTTTTGACATAAGGCAAGGTAAAAACTACATTATTGGTATTACAATTACCATAATCATATAATTTAAATACCACAGAGGCGACTGGATGTTTAAAGAAATTACAGCTTAAAGCATACTGACAGAACCTGCATCTACCACGTTTAAAAAGTATCCTTTTTCTTATAATGATCTAACTTTTTAATCATTCTTTGTTCTTTATAGCATAGCTTGTTTTTCAAATTCTGACTTTTCTTACGGCCACTGGCTGATGTATCAGAAAGCACTTGATAAAGTTCAGGAACATCTCTTAGAATATGCCAATATTTTTTAATATTTTTTTAACATCATTAGTGTTAGCATTGTAAGTAAGCATGCATCTAACCTTAGAATGTCTATTAGCTTAATCCATATTTATAGTGTCAGATTTAGCAAATCTGGGCCTAGTTTTAGTTTGAGTTAATGAGATAAATCATTGTAGGCATTCTTTCACTTGATATTTTTGTAACCCTCATGTTTAAAGTTAGGAAAAGTATCATTAAGCTGTATAATCTTAGTCTCGTCAGAGATATTCAGCGAGGCAACTCTAGTGAATTGATTCTTACCAATATTTTTAAACATATACTGAGGGTGGATGCTGCTCCTATGCAGATATGAATCCCTTTTTGCTGGTTTCTTGTAAAAGTATTGTACCTAATGCTCCTGCTATATCCTTAAAACAGAAATATCTAAAAGTCAATAAAATCTGTATTTACATTCTTCTTAAATCTTAAAAAGGAAGTTCTGTTAGTTAAATATTCAGTAAAATCATTAAAACTAGTAATGTCATACTTCTGATATACTACTCAAAACAATGAAAAATGAAACTGTTTCTTACAAAGTACTTGGTAAGAATGGAAAAAGTTAAAAAAAAAATAGAAATGAAATATATCTAGCAGCTAAAATGCTTTTCTGTACTCTTCTCTATAATCTTCACTAACTTCCAACAACTAATGCCAACATTTTGCAGTGTAACTGAATTTATATTTATCCACTTTTCTGCTTGGAGCTTAAGTAGGATGGATTTTCTAACACAGAAAGAGTTGTACAGAATATTTCATTACTAATCAATCATACTGTAAGCTGACATCTCTACTTTTAATCAGTAGGTATTAATAAGAGCCAAAGACCTTCAGAGTTGGTCTGTCACTATAATTATCCCATCTCACCACAGTAAAACCTTGTTACATTGGTTATTTTATATAGTTCCTCCTCAAAGTGCTATAAAGATTATAACTGCAGTACACATTTTTCCTGTTTACTGCACATATATTGCAAGCTGGTTTTGCTGACTAGTGGGTTACTAATTTGCTCGTGCAGTAGTTTTTCAAAGCTGATTTCATTATTGAATAGTATGTGAATAAATCAATATTAAATCACAAAGTTTGTATAATATACTCCCATTTTTTTTATAACAATCTCTTTAATATACTCATTTTTTTTTTATCTTTGTGGGAGTGGAATGACATATCATTCAACTTACTTAAACAGAGCAATGATTGCATATGTTAGAAGTGATGAGTCAAAGAAATAGGAAAAAAAGTTTGTTTTTTTTTTAATTTCTTCAATTTCTAATTATTTTTGTTAGTTCTTCTTTTATGAACCTTTATTATAATATAAACAAGCAAACTTTAACATTTCAAATCAATATTTTGCAAACTTTTTAAGGACAGACAAAAAAAAAAAAAAAAAAAAACATAAAGCCAGTACATTATACATATCAGATGCTTTGCAGGTATATATACATACACGCAGACACACGCACACACACACACACACACACACACACACACATATATATATATATATATATATATATATATATATATATATATAAAATTTCTTTTTAGCTAAAGTAATTGCCTTAATATTTTCTTTCACAGGTGAGGTACTCATAGCTATCCAGGTGGTTACATTTATTTTTCAGGATGAAAAGCCATCTACTACAGTCAAAAATCATTTAATGTATCTATGAGAAATTCTTTCCTAGTTAACTTGATGGAATCTTTCATACTTGTGTTTTCCAATCTTAATTTTCTTCCCTTAGCAGCCACCTTTTCCATTTCTCCAAAAGTTGTGTCAATCTTTTGTCTGTAGCCCCTTTTCCTCTGCTTGCTGAATTTCTGTGATTGTATCTATTACACCTTGTATATCAAAAGGAAGCTAGTTTCCAAATGTTTTTTTTTTTTCAAAATGGAAGTAGGTATAACCTACTGACATCAAAATGAATAACAGAATAAGCCTGCAAACTGAGTTTTAACATACAAACTAGGAAGTCAATAAACAATATACACATGAATTGTGTAATAAAGCTAATCATGCCTTTTACCAGTGGTGGTGTCCAGCCTAGACATAATTTTAAGTTGTCAGAAAGTCATATCTGGTTTCAGATGTGCAGATTTGTGAATCCCTGACCCTGATAGTTTCATAAGTTTGGTGAATGAGCTCAAGGATTATTTGCCATCAAAGGATTCCATGTTAGAACTTGTTGGTGCCCATATAAGTCATCTGCTTTCTTCCTGAATGTATTACTTCATGGGTTGAGTTTAATTAAGAGGAGCTTATTTCATAGGTGTGTATGCATGTATGTCTTTTAGATAAGAAATTGTCACATTTCACATATTAATTTTTAGTGAGATTGACTTGTTCATTTATATTCAGGTCACAAGGGAGTGTTCTAAGCCAAGGGTTTCAAGTAGTTGTAGGATCATTAATGCTTTAGATGTCAGGCACAAGTCAGTTCTATGAAAGCAGTGAGACAAAGAGAAGAAAGAAAGCTCACACCTCAAACTCTTAAATGTTTTAGAGGAATCTTTGTACCTTCTCCAGCTACATCAGTTAGTGTACGGGCAGGTTACATGACATATAAATACATGGTAATTTGTAATAACTTTTTCTCATTCTGTTTCCCAGTCAGCAGTACTGTGAGTTTGACAGTGGGAAAAGTGATGAGTATTGTAGTGATATCACCTGAAAAATATTTCTGGGAATTTATTAGCTCATGCTAAGAAGGTCCTACTACAATGACATGGTATTTTGCAATTCAGAGACAAGTAAGATGCGATGAATTGCGATCTCATTATTGGCTAATTTGCATGTCTCTGAATCACACTTACTACTTCTATGTTGCTGTAGTACAATTTTGCTGATGTTGGCATTGAAATTCATACCCTAAGTCACCGTCCCACCATATAAGTACACATTCAAACACACACACACACACACACACACACACACACACACACACACACACACACACACACACACACACACACACACCTACAATAGTCCCAGTACCTGTTCTCCTGACTTGTGTCCTCTTTCCTGATTCCCTGCACCCCCAGATAACCATTATGGCTTAAATGTCTTTATGGCAGACTTTTGATTGCCATCATGGCTAGTGTTTCTCCCCAGCTCCTCAACCCTGCCGTGAAGTAATTGCCATTATGGCACTCAGAAATATAATCCTTTGTGTGTAGAGATTCTTTCCCACCCCCAACCTCAATACTGACTTTGGTGCCATTATGGCACTTAACTGCTCAGTTATCCCTGGTGTCTGCTATTTCCCGCCCACACATGATCCCCATCCTGGTGTTTATACCATTATTGCAGTTAACATTCGAGTAGTTCATAGTGTCTAGTGGCACCCTCATCCCCTGATCACCATACCATGTTTCTAGTAGGTAGTTGAACATGTCCTTTTGACTGGGATCAGTATCTACATGGTTGAGTGATTTTTTTCAATCATTCAGCACATAGATGCCTTCCTGGAGTCAGTTCTGGGGATATGCCTTTCCTTATGACTGCCTCATTAGTATTCTGCATGGCTATGGAGCCAGCTCTATGTTGTGCATGTGTTTGTGCTAGAGCACCATGCACTGGTTAGGGCCCTGCCTCAATACCAAAAGATGACAGTGACATGTTCATGCAGGTGTACACATTGCGGTATGTTCATGAAGTCTTCCCATTACAGTTTTGAAACAAAGCACAGAATATGTGCATATTCAACTTCTGTATTTAGCAGAAGCAACATTTTGAGGGGAAAGAAGAGTGGATGCTAGCATGAACTAAATACATAGCATGATTATTTTTCCAACCAATGCAAACTGAAATGGTTTTAAGTATTTTAATTGTCACTGTTATGCTTATTTTATTTTATTGTATTCTGCATGACTCAGTTTTTCATGTTTGCCTTTGTTTCTGCAGTCCCTTGAGACAGCTTTGAAGTATTGCAATTATATGTTCACCACTGTGTTTGTCTTGGAGGCAGTACTAAAGCTTGTTGCCTTTGGACTACGTCGATTTTTTAAGGACAGGTAAGTGCTAACAGCTAGACTGCCTTTATATTTTTTTATATAATTCACAGTAGCGCAATAGTAGAACATGAAAAAAGAAACATTAATACCTACTAAGTCAAACAATCATTTTGAGAATAGTTGACTGATAATTATTTTAATAGCAATTTTGTCTGAAGATAAATTTTATTCACTTTACTTTTTCAGATTTCAATAATTGTGATCACTCTTGTATTTTTGACTTGGTACAGTTAATGTTAATCTAATGGCTTTCGATTTTTTTTCAACAGTTTTAGTTTTGGAATGGCTTAAATAATGTTACCTGAGAATTACTGTTATATGTAGTATGGATAAACACTTCAGCAATGAAACTTTTTGCTTTTCTCAAAACAACAGCTATGCACTGATCAGTTGATGATTTCACTCAGTTTCCAGTCAGTGGGCTCATGACCCAATCTAGCCAATAGTCAGTCAGTTATACATTATTTATTTGTGTCTGTTATCTGTTAGTTTAGCATTTAACTTTGTATTTGTCAATGTTTATGACCAGCAGGTTACCTCATGGTTAGAATCTGCCATCACAATAACTTCATCGCGCCATGCTTAGCATTTGTCAGAAGATTTCACTTTACAGTAAATTCACTGTTTTAAGAAATGAAATGGTAGTCGCATCAGACACAGGGCACAAGTATGACTTACTGCTATTCAGCCCGATCATGTTCTTCCCAAGATATTTTTGCAATGTAACAGTGATTTTGAGTCTGATCGATGTATTTCATTGAGCAGTGATACTTGAATACCAGCTGTAGGTCAAAGCAGCTCGGAAGCCAGCCAAACACATACCCCGTCATCTTGTTGACTCCCAATCATGTTTGCTGTCTTAATACATATAAGCACTATGCAGAGCTGTTCAGTGCACTAAATTATTTTTTCTTTTGCCTGATGTAGTAATGCTATATACAGGTTAAATCAACAAGAATATTATATTTAAAAGAAGAAAAGGCATAACTGATGGGAGAGGGTATTTTTGTCTATGTCACCAGTGACTTTGGTTCTAGAAGAGGAATGGATTTGATAGTGTCAGCCTAGAGGGTATTAGCACTGAACAGCCAAAGGCTTGTTATCTTATAGCTTCCTGCTTGTATAGTGTTAATATTTTAGCAGTGAAACAAAACAATGTTGTCAACTTCTTGGCTGTTTTTTTATTATATTATTAGTGAAATGCTAGTCAGCTGGATTGATTTATCATTGGTGTTCTGATTAAAGACTGATATACCTTATATTTTTCAGTTAATCTATATAGAGGGGGTAGCTCTTAACTTTTTATAATTTACATACAAATACCAGTTTCGGTACTTATATAAACTGTGTGATTATTTAAATAATGTGGTTTCAAACTGCAACTACCTAATAACACTAACAACAAATTTTAAATCCCGGTTGTTTATGAATTGTTATATTTTGTGTGCATCTTTCGATCTGTCTTTTGATTTTTGAAAAATAAGGCTTCCCACATTGGCTTGCTAAGTATAAGTTAATAAAAGGAAGCATTGAAACAATATAGCAAACTATGAAGGCATGATGCCATAGGCTGAAACTAAAAGCATCCAAGATGTCAAAATATTTTTTCCAGCTAAAGTAGTAAACTCTACATTTAGATAGACAAGAACAGTGGCAAACAGGATAAAAAATCAGTACTGACAAAGATGGAAAACAGGATAATGCCTCACAAGCGAATGAAGATACAAAGTACTAATAGGCTCAGTGTAGTTTAAAATATTCTTAACCTAGTTACACTGTTTAAAGAGTAATGCCTTTAATTGGTATTTGTAGTATCAGAAAAATAGTAGAGTACAAAGATGTGTAGAAACTAGAGCATGCTGTTTGCAAAGGGACAGAAAGAACAGACCAGGGGCACTTGTAGTCCTCTGTAAAAGAGAATTATCAGAGCAGAAGTACAAATAAATATAAACAAAAAGTGGTGGTGAGCTGTCAGTCACCTGTAGACTGGAAATGGCAGCAGAATTTATGAAGTTGTATCTAGATCCCTTCCTCCACAAATGAATCTGATAAGAAAGAGACAGATAGTATATATTTCTTTCTTTTGTTTTTGTTTACTGACCGTTTCCGACTGGGTTTAAAATTTCCAACATATTACATACAGTTTAAAACAGACGTTCATTAATTAACATGAGCAGACATTAAGTAATCTGCATTAACAATTTCTGATATACTTGCTAATTAGATTACATTCATATAAAGCACATATTGCAGTATAAAAGATAATTACTTGTTAGTAGTTATTGAACATTGACAATATGAAGAGGTGCATTTGTGTGTTTGACAAATAGATAATAAATGATGTAATTAGTGCTTGGAAGTTCAAAGATATGGAGGATAGGGAAGAAACTAGGTAAGGCAGAGAATGCTAATATTGTAGTTAAGAGGTGGGATGTAAAGCAGGTTCAGAGACAATTATACAAAACTTATAAGTAATGGTTGAATGATTTTATATTTTTATTCATATTATTTGTGGAATGGGTTTTTTAGTAGGTTTTTTTAGACTTGGCCCGGGATTCACAAAGCTGTTTTTTCCATGTAGGAACAGTGTAGGAGCTCCTGCATGGAAAATGGCCACCGAGCGATCCAGGAAAGTGCCGTTTTCACGTGCATGAGCGTCCAGACACTGTTTCAGCATGGAAAACCGGCAAATATGCAAATCACCTCATACTCTGGTGAAAACCATGCAAATGAGGTGATAATGTGATTCATCAAGATGCCAGGCCTCCCTGCTATAACAGTGTCAGTGCAGAAATGTATTCAGAAAATAACATTTCTTCATCTGACAAAACGAGGCATGACATCTCGTGTAAAAGCATGTATTATGTTTAGTACACATGCCAATGGCCAAATATAAGGCCACTGGCATTAAAAACTGATTATTTTTTTTTTTTATTAAAGTTTTTTTCTGATTGATCTCGGCCATTTAAGCTTAGGGCAGTGGCGTGCAAACGAGATTGTGCCGAAAAAAAAATGAGAAAAGCCAATTTTAAGTGAATTCTGCATTTTGCCATTAAAGCCAATGGCATGCAAAATGTAAACAATACCTGGGAGCAGTGGTTGTCAAGGGTAAAGGGTCTGTTTAAGTACAGTAACTAACAACCTACACACTGAGATATGCAAATGAGGGGAGTTATACTGAATTACAGATTTCTTTAAAGTGTCAGCTTGTACCTAACCGTGTAGGTAGAGGAATACAACAGTGCAAGTCTAAGAGCTGAATGACTTCATAAGGGGGTGTGTCATGCTTGCTGTAAGCTCATTGGAACTTAGTGACCCTTGTTACCCCCTTCCTTAGCACAGCTAAGGAAGGGGGTATGTCAGATGTGCTTGAGCACTATGTACATGGTGTAAACGTGTGTGCGCACCGCGCACTGGGTTTTAAACAAAAAAAAAGGTAAAAAAAGGAAATGGCAGCACTGTTTACATTTGAGCACTGGGTATGCGCGGCGGGCCACTGGGCTTAAATAGGGAGGAAGTGGGAAGGGGAAACAGCAGTAGGAAGGCAGTCGAGGAGAACTAGCATAGCTGGCAGGTGAAATGTATCAAAATCAGCCAATTACACAGGCAGCAGCCCACCACACAACTATAAACTATGTAAACACCTTTCAGTCTTTTTCCCACAAACTCTACACCACCAGTGTACACAGAAGGGAAATTATACCTGAGAAAATTAACAAAATGTTAGAGGCTGTTGTTGCTCTCATACATCAATATGTGCCAGAGGCTGAGGGTGGTGAGGATTTGAATGCGGATGACCATCCCACAGTGAGGAGGAGGAAAAGACTGTTCAGACCCAGGGTAACCTACCAGGGGCTACATGAGCTGGATATAGTGGAGCGCTATAGGGTGGACAGGGACATTCTATAGCAAATTGTTGAGCTGTGCCAGCCCCACCTTACACACAGAACCAACAGAGGGGAACCCATCTCACTGGATACCAAGGTATGTGTAGGCTTAAGAATACTAGCCACAGGTACCTTCCAAATGCTAACTGGTGATATCATGGGGATCTCACAGGCATCAGCATCCAGAGTACTCCACCAGTTCCTGAATGCCATGTCAGCACATGCCGGTGAGCACATATATTTCTTCACCACCCATGAGGCATTGACTAGCAATATGCGTCTCTTCTACCAAATAGCAGAATACCCTGAGATAGTGGGTGCTATAGTCTGCATGCACATACACATCAAAGCACCACCCAGAGAGTGGGGTAGGGTCTACATAAACTGCAAGGACTTCCCCTCCATCAACTGCCAGGTCGTGTGTGATGCCCAAGGCATTATTTTGACTGTGTGTGCTGGCAGCTCTGGAAGCTATCACGACTCCCACATCTGGAATATGACACAGCTGTACCAGTCATTTGCCAGAGGGGACATCCCATTTGGCCACTTAGTGGGGGATGCTGGCTACGCACTGGAGCTGTGGCTGACGACACCCCTCAGAAATGCACACACACCTGAACAAGAACATTATAATGAGGCACACGCACAAACCAGAGTCATAATAGAGCATGTGTTTGCGATGCTCAAGTCATGGTTCTGCTGCCTGGACATATCCGGTGGAGCCTTGCAGTCCTCTCCAGCTACATGTACACAAATGTTCATAGTATGTGCCATGCTACACAATATGATCCTGTGGAAACAGCTGTGACAGGAACAGCACATGGCAGGGCCTCACAGCCCCTCACCATTGCCAAGGCCTGCACAGGCACAGAGGGACTCAGAGGCGGAACATCCTTAGTCTGCCCCTGTAGGTAGAAGGAGGCATGCCCAGTATGCCCAGGCCTCGGCAAAGAGGCAATGCATAGCACATACACTGACACGGTAGGGACCCATGGAATGATACCTCTCTCTGACTTGCACATACAGTAAAAGGGATGCCAAACATGACACTTCCTGTGCTTTACCATGTACAGGTAGTGTACTATGTGCAGCTGACATAGTCAGCCCTCCAGCACCATCCTCAGTACTGGCCCTGCCACAAGGTAAGTCACCCTTCCTATCAATTATTGAATGGAGTAGTATGTTATGATTGTTGTTTGTATGGTATGGACAAGAGTATGCAAGGGAATCGGGTGGCTGAATGGGATGGCAGCAGATACTGGACACCTATATGGGCAGCATGAATTCCATAACAAATACTGGTGTCAACATACTAGGCAATGCTAGACAAGGTGACAAATCCCACCGCAGTACATTGGTGGCCCAAATAAATGTCTGTGTCCACAGGGTCACACATGCATGTCAGTGCGGCTCACATACCACCAGCCTCAGCCATCAGGACAGGTGTAGATGACCATAAAGAAAGGCTGGGATAAGGCCTCCAATTGATGGCAGTGGTGAGCAGCCCCCCCTCCAGACCTACACAGACAGACTACAACAGGTCTGGCAATTGTATGTTAGTTCTGAAGGGTAAGAAGTCTGATACTGAAATGTAGGCCAATAAAACGTAAGATCTGTACTCTACTGATATGCCTTCAATCTGCATGCAAAGTCAGAATAGAATATGAAATGGAAGCCAGTAGAGTACCTGAAATACAAGTACAGTCATAGCAAATGTTTAAAGTTGTCAGGTGTGCCCCTCCACAATCCTATTTAGAAATGCAGTAACATGTAATATCAGTGAAGCACAGATTACCAGAGCTGGCCCAATCTACAGGATAGATTGTTGCATGTGTACAATATGCAGAAGTATATGTTTTACATTATATGCTCAATATTGTATGAAAGTGGTCAGCATGCAGGCATAGTGGGTTGTCCTGGTGGCCTGTGGGGAGTACTGTGGTTGACAGGGCTATGTTCTGACAACTGCAGTGCCAACCACAATGCTTCTCAGCAATACCCATGTCAGCAGTCGTCCATACTCACTGTCCAGATGTCAAAATCTGTCACCATCTGAAAGATGGACATGCCCTGAATGTGGGCACATACATACGCACAGTACAAAGGTGGAAGTACCCTAGACAGAGTGTAACTGTCAACTGCACACAACTCTAGAATTGTACATACAGGTTAGCAGCACATTAGTTGTCTGTGTAGTTTGGAATACTGGTGTAGTCTGTCCAATCACTGGCAGACCACAAAAGGCACAGTTATGAAGTAATGAGAGACTGCCTATGTCCCCACACAAGGCAGCATAAGGGGAATGTCCCCGGTATATCTTTGAGTCAGCTGCAAGTAGCTTCCATACCACACATGCACTCAGCTCACCCCTCTACCAGCCACAGGTTTATCACAGGTCATATCCTTGCTATTGGGAATGAGTACAGTATGACCCCACATCTGTAGGGGGATACCCACAGAATGCAGCATGCTGAAGAGGTGTCCTATGCAGGTCTGTTCCTAGCTGTAAACAGCACCCTGCCTGCATCCAGACCAATGGATCAATATAGACAGGAAGTATTGCCATTAACACCTTGCACACTTACCCTGTCACCCCATGGGAATCCACTGGCTTGCAGCCTGGGAATGTAGGAGTGACAGAATGCACTGGCCTGCTACAGATGGCCTGCATCACTACCAAATGGCCTACAGTCCTCTGTCAAAGGCCTGTGCCGCACCTGTAGTGCCAGTGTATGGTATCTCATGGGGTCCTAACTAACAATCAAACATAGTCACTAGAACACAAATGCAAGATCATGTTGACAAATCACAGTAGCATACCCCCCATGTCCTACTGCATGAACTGTGGACCAATCCATAAATACCATTGGGATGAAGGGCCAACTATAGGGATACTTCTTAGATATCTCTTGCATAATGTTAGGAAGAGGATAGAATAACAGAGGGGGTGTAGAAGCATGGATGTCATGGAGTGTGTGAAGTCTGAAACTCTGATGTGTGCCCATACTACCCCTGCCTGCAAACCCAGGAATGGGTGGCTACAAACCTGCTCAAAAATCACAATGTGAAAGGGAATTGACCATATGTATGAGCCCTGCCTCTGGGTAATCTGGGTGAATCTGTACAGCTGAGAGGTATGGCCACGGCAGGATATGGCCACTCTGTTAAGTCGATATTTGTACAAGAAAGGGATCCTCAGCCACCATACTACCAAGGTGCTGGACCATTTGCACAGACCCATCAGCAAGTGTCTGCAGCTACCCCACCAGAATGGCATAAGTTTGCAAGAATGTGTAGGCTGCAGACCACAATACTGGACTCAGCTGCATTCATCTTGTATTTCCTGGTAAATAACTGTGAGCAATTAATCTTATCTGTCAGTAGTTGATGACATAATACATCACAGTGTAAAACAGTACATAGGAATGAATATCTCTGCTAACACCAACCATGTAACACAAACAGTACAGACAGCAGTAGTTACAGTACACCCTATCTTTCGCCCATTGTGACTCCATATTGTCAACCTATCTACAGATATCCTGCAGAAATAGGTTTCTAGCTATACAACCCTACCTAGAATGGATTCACACACTCAGTACAGAAGGTCATACTGGGCATAAAGCCCATTTCTGACAACACAGTGGACTATACATATCTGTCATATCTGCAGATGTCTGTGCATACACACCAAATTGCACACCAATTATGCTTTACACACATTGGATAGGAATACTCACACATATCTAAGGCCAACAGACTGTAATACCTTAAATATACACAGACAGAGACGTGGGGAAGGGAGAGACAGACAGTGACAGAGAGAATGCCATTATGAGGCTGTCCCACCCACTACACATCCAATTGGCCTATATCACATGATGTGCTGATGTCAATCACTGTAGACATACATTTTGGTAGACCTCTGCCATACAGTGTCTGTGGTGCTTGTGATAACTCTTTAACATGATAGTACAAATAGGTATTCATGTAGCATTTGTAAACTCAGTCCTGTCAAATGTAAAGTTGTGTGTGAGTGAGCGTGTGATTCCAGAGGAGTGATTTACGGCCCATTTACACACACTGCACTTCCCATTGCCCATATTAGCACCACTGATGTCAATCACCCTGAAATAACCCCTTGCGGAAGTCTCCGCCTTATAAGCTGTGTGGCGCTTGTGATAACTGCATAATACTGTAATGTGGTAAACTAGTTAGGTAGGAGTTTTAATCCCCAACATGGCAACTGTGTGTGTGTGCGTTTGTGTGTGTGTGTGTGTGTGTGTGTGTGTGTGTGTGTGTGTGTGTGTGTGTGTGTGTATCTGCGTGTGTGTGTTTGGAGACAAATGATTTTGAGGCTATTCACATTCACTACATCTCCCATTGCCCTACTTTAGCACTCCTACGAATGTCAGTCACCTTGAAATAACCCACTGGCAAAATCTCAGCCCATAAGCTCTGTGGCATGTGCAATAAATGTGCAATACTATAGTGTAGCAAACTAGTTAGGTAGGAGTTCTAATCCTGGTCCTGGCAACTGTGAAAATGTTTGTGTGTGAGAGTGTGTGTGTCTTTGATGACCCTTGATTTTGTAGACCTTCACACTTACTGCATTTCCCATACCCCTCCTTTAGCACTGCTGCTGATGTCACACCTTCAAAGATATCTTTGGGCAACTCTCTAAAACATAAGCTCTGTGACATATGTGATAACTGCATAATATCATAGTGTAACAAACTAGTTAGGTAGGAGTTCTAATCCTGGTCCTGACAACTCTGAAAAAGTGTGCATTTGTGCGTGAGAGTGTGTGTGTCTTTGATGACACTTGATGTTGTGGACATTCACACTTACTACACTTCCCATATCCCTCCTTTAACCCTGCTGCTGTCACTCACCTTCAAAAATACCTTTGGACAGCTCTCCAACATATAAGCTCTGTGGCACATGAGATAACAGTGTAATACCACAGATTAGCAAACTAGTTAGGTAGGAGTTCTAATCCTGGTCTTGGCAACTGTGAAAATGTGTGTGTTTGTGTGTAAGTGTGTGTGTGCTTTTGATGACACCTGAGTTTGTGGACATTCACACTTGCTACACATCCCATACCCCTCTTTTAGCCCTGCTGCTGATGTCATTCACCTTCAAAGATACCTTTGGACAGCTCTCTAACATATAAGCTCTGTGGCATGTGCAGTAACTGCATAATGCCATAGTGTAGAAAACTAGTAAGGTAGGAGTTCTAATCCTGGTCCTGGCAACTATGAAAATATGTGTGAGTGTGTGTGTATCTTTGATGACACCTGATTTTGTGGGCATTCACACTTACTGCACTTCCCATACACCTCCTTTAGCCCTGCTGCTGCTGTTACTCACCTTCAAATATACCTTTGGACAGCTCTCCAACATATAAGCTCTGTGCTGTGTGTGATAACTGCTTAATACCATAGTGTAGCAAACTAATTAGATAGGCATTCTAATCCTGGTCAGGGCAATTGTGAAAATGTTTGTGTTTGTGTGTGAGAGTGTGTGTGTCTTTAATGACACCTGATTTTGTGGACATTCATAAACAAATATGTGCTTACAGAGTGTAAGTTTTGCTTACCAGTGTGAAAATCTGCTTAGCATTTACATTTAAGCAATGCTTACACCTGCTATGCATGGCCCAGCCCTGGTAACCAGTGATCACATTCCAGTCTGATCAAATAGCAGGGTAATGACAGCTTTAATAACTGTATTTAAGTTAATTTACATAACATGCTTTGATGTGCTATCTTTACAGTGGCAAGGGGTGTGAGCATATATGTGAGTGTGAGTATACATGTGTAGTACCACAATTCTTTCTCTGTGTATGTGTTTCATACTGGGTAGTGTCCCAGATTATATGCAAGCACACTTGCATGCATAGTACCATTACATTACTACTTTTAACAGTGCTTTTAAAAGTAAGAGTAGATTGCAGATTGTAGTACTGGAACCATACACCCTGCATGAGTACTGACTATTGTGTTCTTTGTGTTTGAGCTGTATGTGTTTATGTATCTCCTAGTGTATGTTGATCTTCTCTGTTGATAGTAACTGTAGACTACCATGTTTTTATGGACATGTCATTGAGGACTGCTGTAATGTAGTAATGGCATACCTATCAGTCTCAGATGTCTATCTGTCAAAATATTCACCATAATGCATAACCTGTTGCCTATCTACTGTCTGTTTGCCCTCTGTACAGATGTGCAGATATCAGGTATTCATCTTGGCTGTTTACAGGCAATTTCTAATTGACTGACACTGACATGTGTGCCCACCTGTGTTATGCATGCCACACCTAGTAAACCCCAGTCTGTATGTACCACATGCCATGGGTACCTCAAGCAGACTACCACAGTCAACAGAACATGTTTGTGTACAGGTCCCGTCCCAGACACTGGCCATGTTATGCAATATGTGTTGCATACATGGCAAGTGGAACACCTCACTGGCCCTCTTCAAGAGAAAACCAGATTAGTTGATATTGAATATAACTGTCTCCGTGGGGTCACTCAAGTGGCATCAGTTGATAGATGGGCTGCTGACAAATATCTGGTGCCATGATACCAGTGTACACACATGTCCTACTCTTCTCATCTCTCCATGGACAATAGCCTGGTACACACCTAGGAACACCTGCACCTATGCACCTCAGTACTGACAAATGTGTTTATGTGCATTACTGGTTATAACAGTGTTTGGGTGTACTACAAAGGGGTAGATAGGTGTGGGTTATCCTCTGACTCCTGGCAAATGTGAGTATATGTGTGTGTGTGTGTGTGTGTGTGTGTGTATGTGTGTGTGTGTGTGTGTGTGTGCGTGTGCAATTGTGTGTGAGAGTCCATATTTGTAGAAGACAGCATTCCGAGGCCACATACTCCAAATACACTAAACCTTGCCATACATTATAAGGGATGGTGATGTTGCTGACATTAGGAGAGCCATGGCAAAATCCTAAGCCTACAATCCCTGTGGTGTGTGCAATAAATGCATATCCCTATAATAGCAATAATTAGATTGACAAAGGTTTGTATTGCAGTACTGGTCAATGTGTGATTGTGGGTATGTCAGAGCATTATCATGGATTTCAGTGAGTACAATATCCATTGTGGGGTGGGTGTGCTGGGTATACTGTCTTTACACCATGGTACACCCAGTACATGTCCCAAGGTCTACTGTACGAAGACATCTGTGACCATCAACCATACAGGTAACTGATGACACTATTCAGCCCAATTATGCATGTGCTGGGGTCACAAACTCTGTAACAGTATGGACTCACTGACAAGGTAGTCAGCATTGCTAAACACAGGTCTGTCAAATGTGTGTATGACAGTATGTGTTTGTCAATGTGTATTTGACAGCATATTATACTATGTATTGTCCAGTAACACACAGTGCATCCCCAGCCACCATACTGTCCAAGGCCTGGTGATGTTGTTCACTTTACAGGAAGCTTGGGACACATCTCACCCTACAAGCTGTGTGGTGTGTGCAAGTAAGGCAAAACACATTAGTAGCAATAAGTGCCTATGTAGGGGTTCTAATTTCAGTGCTGCCAAATAAGTGTGGGTGTATGTGAAGGGATCTACTTCATTTTGCAGAAAATATATATTCCCAGGAGATCATCTGTCCGAGAACTAACTGGCAAATATTAACATTGCAGAGCAATAATCTTGTTGAAAATCATTCCATCAAAATATTAGTTTATCTGTAAATGCCCTTTTACCCACTGTACAGCTGTACAGCGATACTGGAGTTGGTATACATAGTTGGGTGTGGTTGTTGTGGGCACAGCCACCCACATTGGGGGTATTGATATGCGTATTCCCCACTTAGTGTGCTGTTATACTGTCCAGTTTATGTTAAGAGGTTAAGTAGTTGTTATTCACACTATGTGTGGTTCTACGCCACTCCATACACTCCAATGTGTGGGGCTGTGCCCCCCACACCAGCACAACTATGTGTACCAACTCCAGCATTGCAGTACATTGGGGGAAAGGACATATACCCTTCCAGTACCATTTCCAATGAAATTAAATTAGATGGACTGATTATTTACTGATGTGATGTTCTGGCAATTTGGTCTCGGTGGAATTACAAATGCTAACATGAGTTCTCTGCACAATGATGTACATCCATGTGAACAGTATTCTCTGTGTATCGCATCAACACAAAAGCCTGTGTGTGTGTGTGTGTGTGTGTGTGTGTGTTATTCACAAACATTTGGTGTGTGCCACCCACTACACTTACCATTGTTCACTGTACAAGAGCTGCTTACATTCAGCCACCATGCACTCAACTGTATACATCCCTTAGACCTATCAGCCATGTGGCACATGCAGTAACTGTTATACAGGCCTATCACTTGTGTTTTGCTGTACCCAGGATATGACACAATCAATATGTTACCACAGTGCCACACCCCTTGGAGGAAAGGACAGCAGACCAACATCCACCTGACACACAGGCACCTAGAACACAAACAGAATACATTATGGAGACCGCATTCAGTCAGTGTTAATAGCAGCAACAATGCATCATGGCTGGACAGCTACACACCTTGATGTGTAAGCATGAAACATTTGAGCTACACATTACATTGCTAAACTCTCTCAGAACCATATTAACATGTCCCTGCATTGATGGTATGGATGACAGGGATGTGGCACAGGTCTCATCATATGCACAAGGTGTGGTGTGGGTATGCCAGAGGCCTAGGCTGAGCCATTTAGTTGGCATTATGTGTGTGGGTTAGGGTTTGTTCATTAAATGGCCTGTGCAGACAGGGTGTTTGTAAGTAGGAATGTGCCCTAGCTGTGATGGTGATGTGTGTGTGTGTATGGCTTCACACAGTTCTACCATGTGGCTGCCCTATACAGGTATATGTTGGACAGCTGTGTACCATACTTGGCAGGGTGTACAGTTCTCTGTGTCCAGCCACGGACAGGGGAACTGCACCTGCCAGGGGTTGCATGCGCACCATCAGGCAGAAGCCAAGTTATGGTACTCTTCCCTAATGATGACATTTGTCTGCTGGATCTGCATCCCTGTTTGGACCAGCCAGAACTACATGCACATGGCCTGCTGCATTGTGGTGTGGACAACACCCCCACTATAGTGATGCTGCTGGTACTGCCAGTATGGGAGCAGGAGTGAGATGTCACACGTCCACATAGACCTTCACTTGCTGGTGTTGCTGACATACGTCGATGTGGCTGATGCTTTACTCCCACCACATGCTCTACCACAGACATCACGTGGTTGAGGATTTCCACCACCTCACCCAACCAATATTTATCTGTGTAAAGATACATTTCTATATATATGTATATGTATATATATATATATATATATATATATATATATATATATATATATATATTTGTTTACATATGTGACTACTGATTTATCCATATATATATATATATATATATATATATATATATATATATATATATATATATCTGCACATATATATTATTTTATGATATATATGTAGATATTCTGTATGTCTAAGTTCGTATGTACAGCTACATATATCACCATACAAGTCCATATTTGTATATTTATACATTATAAACATGACTGGTTCCACAGTATTGACTAATAAACCAACACAATCAAAAACTTAATAATACCAAAATAATGGCAATACTGATAAATTCCACATGTATTTATTATTTGTTAGTGCTTTTATACAGACAATCTCTTGTACATCTTTAGGTCTGAAGAAGTACAAGAGATTGTCTGTACGAAAGTGCTAACAAATAAATATGTGTGGAATTTATCAGTATTGTCATCATTTTGGTTCTACAGTATTCTATACCTGTCTTCAATGATATATTTAAAAAAAAAACAGTAAGTTGTACAACTCAGATGGAGTAGTGGTACATTGCTCAGACTATGAAGTACGTGGCCCTGCTTTCAAGACTCGGTAGGGTTGATTATTTTTTTGCTGGCCAAAAAAGTAGATGATGGTGACAGGGCAATTAAAGCAGTTGTAAGCAAGTTTGAGCAGGTTTGCATGGAACTAAGTACTGCTAAAACACGGTTAAACCAATACATGTTTAATCTGTGTAGACTTAGCTTAGCACTGCGCAAACCTACACAAACCCACTTACTGCTGTTTAAAACAGCTTACTCCCGCTTACCTCTGTGCTAATTTCTTTAACAGAAAAGAAAAAGGGGTGATAGGAAAGTGGTGAAAAATGGGGCACACAGAGGGAAAGACAATAGGGAAAATAGCTAGGGATGTGCAGGACGGGTGTAGGGAAGGTCCCTAGCTGTCCATTTCTTCTACAGCAACATTTGTGTATATATACTGAATTTGGAGTTCAATTTGGACACTCAAACCCCTGAGAGAGGGGTGAGTACAATGATAATGTGTTGTGAAGCCAATCAGACAAGATTATATATATCCAGTGGACACATGTGCAAAATGGACAGCTATGTATGGGGCAAAAGAGTTTTTTTTTTTTGTGAACAGATTGCCCTTTTTTTAAGGTGAGACTGGGATTATTGGGGAAGAATAGTAGGTATATTTGGGGAGGTAGGTTGGGTAGGAAGGCAGACAAGACAGACAAGACAGTATACAGGGGCAGTATATGACACATGTGAGGGGTAAACACCTTGAACGGGGAGGGGTGTTTGGAAATCGGAAGCCCATGAGCCCCCAAATGAAAACAGTGGGACTGAGGTCCCCACCCATGGGCAGTCACTCCTGCACATTCATGGCCCTGAAGGTGGCTGTACTGAGGGCTGAGCAGGAGGGGCAGGCTGACCCTCTAATTGTGGCACACAGCCCTCAAGCTGGTGTAGCAGATCTAAAAACTCCTTTTGGAGCTTGCTATGCACCAATCCCTGGACCTGGCTTCAGGTGATGTTATTCTGTCTGTGCCTACTCCCAGAGGGTGATGCACCCCATCCCCTGAGGTGGTTCCACCCAAAGGTGGTGCAGAACCAGCAGATGAGGAGGTCCTGGGGTGGGTCCCAGATTTGCTGGGGCCCGGTGCTATGGCCAGATGAGGTGGGAGAGGTGGGTCCGCTGGGACCAGACTTCCCAAATGTGCTATGGTGTTGTAGTTTTAGAACATATGTGGGTTAATAATAGTCCACACAATCCCGGATTAGTTATAACAGCATGCATAGATAGTCCCATTAACCCAGCGAACAACAGATTTTGAACAGTTGTATAGCAAACAGAACACATGCATATAAGGAACCACAGTGGCCATTACAACAGCATGCAGGTAACAATGATAGCAACAGGCCACCAATGATAGTATTTCAACATGGAACATTAATAGAAACACGTTTCAGTATTTGTTGAACAATAGGACATATGTCCCAACAGTAGGTTTGGTGTAAAACATACCCATTGATTTGTGTGTTTAGATTATTGTTGCAGATATGGTGATGGGGAGAGAGATGTCAATTAACAACTTGTATAGCCTTGCAGTACTCACAGCTTTAATGATCATTGGTCTAATGATTACTCTACAGGTATTATTACAATACCCTATGGCCTTGGTTTGGGCAGTGGTATGTTTGTACACAGTGAATACTTTAAACATCTTATTGCTACATTTTACTTCTCTTACCTGGTAGACCTGTGGGGGAAAGTTTGTTAACACTACCTGACTGCTTCTACACATATTCCCAGATTCCTAGTTAAAATTATCCACATACTTCTCAACCTCTTAATGCAAAACATCTGGACAAAGCTTGACCAAAACAGGGGTACAGATAGGGACATATTTTACATATCCCTCTTATAAACCTAGAAAGTTGCTAGAGTAACGGGGTTTGTTTTAATGTACATTTTCTGAAGGATTTGAAGTCTGAAACTTGAATGTATGTCATTATTTAGTGACTTCAATCCTGAGATCATGCCAGGAAAAGAGAGGAACAGGCCAAAAATATGAGCCAAAAATCTGGACATTCTATGAAAACCTGTACAGTTTAGAGGTATGATTATGCATACAGCTTACTACCACTTCCGGGATTCAAACCATGGCTGTGTCTGCTAAAAATACAACAATTTGCTTTTCATCAGAGTGGGCTATTGAGAAACTGCTTTCTCTTTCTTCAGTGTTTTCTGTCTAATTCTCTCTTGGTTGTACAATATGACCTTGTAATTATAAAATTCTTATACAGACATTCCTAGACATATTTTTTATGTAGCACAGTGGGGTAACCGTCGTTGACACAACATTACTATTCAGATATCAGATCTTGGTGAATGCAATATGTCAAGCCATACAATACCAGTGTAAACACAACCAGTCCTGGATTTAGAACTTTATTGCCAGGCAGTTATTTTTATTTAAATAGGACTTTTCAGTACAAACCATACACATTTTGTATACTGCCAGATGACATTCTACTCCTTTATATTTATTTGGTATGACTACTACAAGCAGGATTGTTACTCACCAGCCTCGCGACACAGCCTTTGCAACCTACTGGCATGAGCTTCCTGATTCACAGCCCACTCAGCTGCAGCTGTAATAGAAATAGAGAAACATTTAGGCATACCTATCCATCACATACACAGGCTGGACTTTGGTAAACAGTTATTGTTATGAATACTTGCACACTGCTGGGACATCACCCATCTGTCTTGCTTCTTGGACCCATGCATCCAAGAGCTTCCTCTTCCTCCACTTCAAATCGGCATAGTGGTGCCGGACCTGCTCACCAGTCCGAGGGATACCAGTGGCACTGGTGAGATCATGGGCGAGACAGTCCCAGGCTTCCGCTTTATATTGGGAGCCCTGTTACTGGTCCTGCAGCAGTCTCACTTCATGTTTTTTTACCAGTAGTCCTACCATGACCTTGGACTCCTGTGTGCCCCAGAGCTGTGCCTGAAAGCGCATGCCCTCACCAACACCTGCCATACTGCCTACAGTGGGAAGCTGCAACCAGTTATGAGCTGTATTCCCACCTGTGGGGTTTACATAAGGCTGATTTCCTGCCGTTTGCTGTGATTGGATGGTTTTGAAAATGCTGAGCTAAGCTAAGCTACAGGCAGACCTGCTTAATTAAGGTTAGCAGTGCTTAAAGGGGCAGCTGCTGAGCACAGCTTATTGGTGCGCACATTTACTTAGTTACAATACTTCTTGCTTAGCATTTACATTTTAGCAATGCTTACAATGCCTCAGCTTAGCTGAGCATAACGTAGCATTATTTACCTTTCACTTTTTGGACTGTCATGATAGCGGGTTTCATTCATCATTTAGCATAGCTTATGATATATATGTTGATATTGCATAACTTCCCCCTATGTGCTTTTCTGACATATTACATTTTGTGTGACTGCATGTATGGGACACTTGTGTTTATGTTGGGGTTTCACAACTTCAGTACACAGCCACCTCACATCTGGCCTTAATAGACTGCTCTGGTTGGGAAATACCAGTTACTTACTACATAAATATACTAAAATATTGCATTTGTGGTGATTTCACATACAAAATAGAATTGGCTGCAGTGGGGTTAGAACCTGACTGACTACATGCAAAGTGTACACTCTAGCCACTATGCTATTGCACTACTGCTTATGGTGGTTGTCTGTTTCTATATAACTTCTTGGGCCATTTAAGCTGGCCTAAGCATAGCTAAACAATGGGCACACCCAAGCAGCTATGCTTAAACTTTCCTGCTAATGTGAAAAAAAAAATATTACGGACACTTTTTAAATAGTGCTCTTACAAACTTAGACAGTTGTTAGAATAACAGGTTTTGCATTTACATGCACTTTCTGAAGGGCATAACATCTAAAACTTAGTTATGTCATTATTTTCTAACTTCATTCTTTAATGATATGCCACTACTTTGGCAGTGGCCACTTCTTTATTTCATGGCCGTACGCTATACTGCAGGAATCTACACATTTTCTGGGGATCTCTCCTGTTGGGGGTTTACATTCTTCTGTGAAAAGAGCTATCTCACTCTTTTTACATTGTAGTATGGCAATTCTGGTGTGCATGGTGTGTGTATCTTGTGAGTGCACTGCTCTCAGACACACCCCCTGCACCTGTACACAGAACCATGCCTGTTTTATAGCACAGCACTGCACCTTCATGAATATGCATGGCATATTGCCATGCTGTACGGGAATCGTCCCTTCCATGGAGGAATAAGTTATTCCTGCACAGAAGCTTGCTGAATCCCAGGGTTAGTCATTTTATTAAGACTTACATTAGTATCTGAAAGGCAATATTATACAAGGTCTGTAGATGGTGTTCTTGCCTTAGTATTTGAATGTGCCAGTTGTTTTTGAACGCTAAGAAATTTTATTTGTGTAATCTATATTTATGTTTTATATATATATATATATATATATATATATATATATATATATATATATATATATATATATATATATATAGATATATATATATATATATATATATATATATATATATATATATATACAGTAGAAGTGTAGGAATCAAAGTTAAATGTTTGGTTTACTTTGGTTAATTATAATATACACTTGTATTACTACGTCTATGTTTGAACTGATTAGATTTATGCATTTTTAATGTCTTAACTGATGATGATAATTTATTGGTAGTTTGGGTAGCTAGATTGGTTAAAAATGGGGGATGTGCTTCAATACATGCATTACATCTGATGAAGTCTTAACAACAAAAACGCGCTGATCTCTTAAGCGTTTATGTGTTTATTTCTTTGTTACTGCCTCCTTGGTTTTATTAAACTTGAACTTCCATGACTTGGTTCATTGGTGGACCTTTAGTGTCTACATCCTTGGATTATACAGATAATTATCTCCGAACCTGCTTTATATATATATATATATATATATATATATATATATATATATATATATATATGGATTCACTTTATAAGCTCAAATGTCTGAAATCTTGAATTGCAGAATCTCGAGTCTATAAAGTAGAAAATCCAAATACCCGAAACTACACAATAACAAAGCCCGAAATCTCGAAACCACAAAACCATGAAATTCAAACTCCCAACACTTTCAAACACTATTACAACACATGCACACAACTAAATAAGCGCACACATCTACCCTTATGATATGCAGGGGGCAAGCCCCCCACACCCCTCGTACATAAATATTCTAACTCCAAGGTCGCACTTCATACAGATAGACAGAAAACACCACCGCACAAACTACATTCCTCTCACACACACACATCACAGTAACAACACACACTACAGCCCCTACCCAAAAACCTTAAACATAAACACTTACCTG